>NW_021849528.1:412042-463685 GCF_003651465.1 Formica exsecta
AAAGTCTCGAAATGTTTAAAGCAATTACTTATGAGCAATCTACATGCATGCTAACAATCTTTAACGATCACCGTATCGATGGTTTCTACAAGTTTTGTGTCCCAAAGAAAAGAAAGGAGGGAAGAAAGAAAGAAGTGACAAACGTACGCGCGGTGAAAAAGATGCCATAATCTTCAGAACGAAGATACATAAATTTTTTATATAAACTTTTAAAAGCAATTAAACAAGTCGTTGCTCACGGAAGAATTTTATCTAACGTCGAACTACATTATGTGGATATAATTAATTTAAAACACGAGCGTTTGTTTTTTATTATACGCGGATGAAACTCATTACGAGAGGAAGAATCATCATCCGCAAGTTGATAAAACGAATATTTGTATAAAAGACCTGTGTGGAAAAATGGAAATTTAAAAAATATTTAAATAGAAAATGATGCATATAGCATCCAATATTCTATCGTGACAAACACAATTTCATTACAAGGGAACATTACGTTTGCTGGATAATTAATAACGTATAATCTTACATTGGAAAAGCAACTTGGGACATATCTAGTAATAATTGCGAGACTGCATCGCAATTATCAATCATGGAATGGTATCATATTTTCAATCAACAATTTATCCAACCAAAAGAGAAGGATTCTGTCGATCGACGACCAATGTTCCGCCTTCTGATAACTGTTCATTATTAACTCAACATTATCTATTATCGGGCAGCGTTTTCCTGCAAGGATATTCCTGTTTCTTCAGCTGGCATTATCCTCCGGATGGCGAATATCCTGCGAGGATCTTCCTGACCACCCCACGATCGCATGCCGATTCAGCTCGACGAATTCTCGCCCCATTAAATGGGAAGCGCCCCGGCAATCGATAATAACGTCTGAATAGCGCTGACAACTACAAGATCGGGGTGGTCATGTACCAGCATAGCGCGTCTGCTGATAAGGAAGCGTCGCGCCGGGGATGAGACACGGATAGTTGCGACGCGACGACCGTAGGGGGTAGCACGTCCCGATCTACCCTCGTGCACTCTTCTCTTTACCCTTCCCATCGACGTCGTCGGGAGAGCGTGTATAACACTTATCGAATGACTCTCTCCGCACAGCGTCTGCGCCTGCTGCCTCGACGCCGCCGCCGTTGCCGCCGCCGCCGTCGCCGCCGCCGCCAGTTATGTATTGATCATTACCCTCTTAAACAGATTTCTAATTTACATTAGTACCCGGACGATCGCCCTCCCCGCACCCGCGTGGTGGCACACAAAGGCGCGTGGTCGCGCACGATACTAGCCGCTCTGCTCTCTACATATATACGTCGCGCGCAAGTGCGAGGCGTCATGGAAGACCAGCTGACGCGGCGTCCTGGTCCATCAACGGCGCATCCACGAGGCTGCTAGTAGCGTCGTTCACTTTTCGATTCGCGCAACACGCATTTGACGTGCGTTTATCTCGTCTTGGAGGTAGGGGGAGGCAATCGTTGTATGCCGCATCAGTGACACAAAGCCTCCCACGATCCCTTCGCGATAAATATGCTCTCAATGTTGGTGAATAAACCGCGGATGTTGTGTTTCGCGGAGATGGATTAGACGCTTTGAGAATATTTTTCTTTCCATTTTATTCAGTCTCGATCGAGTCAGCGCGAGTGCGGGCATCAAAGGTCACACCGTTGTTGACCAAACAAAGCGTGCCAAGCTTCTTCGGGAGGGGAACGCTAATATCTGAAGGAGGGATAAAGTTTCTTCGGCGGTCGAAGACTCTGACCCTAAGAAGCTTATCCGTCCTGCCAGCTCGCCGCATCGCTGGCGAGTGGCAGCAAGACAGCCAGGGTTGACCGGTGGTCGACGGCAGCGCCGCGACAACCCGCTAAAAAAAAAAAAAAAAAATTGAAAAAAGAAAGAATCGCAGCGGCACGTAGGAGAGAAAGACCACGGAGAATGCGATATTCATCCCCCCACACGCTCTCGGAATTGTAGAGCCGGCGGAGGGTTGTGTCTCCGATCGAGAGCCATGAATCGCGATGATGCCATCCTCGCGCAATCCCGCACCACCGCCGTCCCCCTTCCTCCTCGCGCAACCTCCCCCGGCCGCCCCCAGACTCGCCGATAATCAATCGTCGTAACACCGGTCGGTGGTGATTCCGCTGACGCCAGGAACGAGCGCGGCGTTTGAGACGCGACGGAGAGACGAAAAGAGAGAGAGAAAGAGACAGACGGAGAGGAAACCGACGCGCGAGGATACGCGAAAGACACCCGCAGAGAAACGCTAGGAGAGAAAAGCGAGGTGCCAACGCGTTGATCGGGAGAGTTTTCGTGCGTGCGTGCAAGCGTCAAACGGGGGTATCGTGACGAGAGGGTGCGTTTTCACGATACGAGCGCGCTATAGTCGTCGGCGTCGGACGAGAGATAGACGGGGGAGGGGGGGGTGTTTGCTGGGTATACAGGGGGATTTGGCGGCGGCGGAGGGGAGACGCGGGAGCGAAGAGAGAAACAGAGAGAGGCAGAGAGGGTGGCGTATAGAGAGAGGCGGAAGGGAAAAAGAGACAGAGAGATATGACGAATGGGTGACCGTGGGATGCCGCCCCTGGAGACATTTCACCGCACGAATCGCCGGGCGACGAAGTCGCATCAACGACTGGCGCTGCTAAAGCGAGACGAGAGCGGGCGGGAGCGGGCGGGTGTGTTAACGTAAAACGACAACGACGGTGCGACGAGCTATGATGGTACCGTTAGGAGGCACGTCAAACGACGTGCGGATAACAACGTGCGGCAGACCCGATTAAGGCTACGTACGTTACAATACGGGATCTTCCGGATGCGCGTAGTGACCGCCAGCAGCAGCGTCTGATGGACCGCCACGGATGGCGTGTAAGTGTCGCCGTGTGCGCCACCGCCGCGTACGTGCTGTTTACAACTCTGTGACCGGTTTATGGAGACCCGCTTCACGCGCTCGCTATAGCGCGACGCGAACACGAGGATGTGAATGAGAGGAGAGTGTAAACTGTCGAGTGCTCGACGGATGGACCAGAACGAGATTACCTACCCGGAAGCGTAATGTATTAACATTGGCTTCTCCTGTGTTAACATTGGACAGAATAACACGAATGAGATGAGGTCAAGGCTCTCTACTAGTGCCGAGTAAATATCTCGGATAATTTGTTTCGTTTGCTACTATGATAATATCTCGTATATAGTATAGCACGCGACAGAACGAGATCGTTTAGGATCGTTCCATGGATCGATTTGGATCATCTCGGCGGTGTGCCCGCGAGTAAACACGAGGCAGCCCCGTATGTGGCGATGGAGTCAGCCGAGTGCCCGGAGCCGCTGAATTTGGTGATCAAAAAGGACGACACTGACGACAGCGGGCCGGTGATCGGGGAGAGGATCGCGGAGGCGTCGATCGACGAGGAGAAGGACGCCGTTCTCGCGGCCGAGGAGAGCGCGATCGAGGATAACATGGCGATACTCCAGGACGCCGTCAAGTCCGCCGATTCCGGTGGCTTACCAACCGCGGATCACAAGCTCCTGACCGCGCTCTACATGAGCAGCCTCATGCAGATGTCGAGCCTGAGCCCGCCGCGCAGCATCGCGCCGCCGCCGTACGGCGCCAGCCAGCAGCAGCAACAGCAGAGCTTCGTTCATCTGCTGGCGATGGTGGAGGCGCGGCACCGCATGTGGCAGCAGATGAACTGGCCGCTGCCGCAGAATTTCCTCAGGAGTCCGCTGACGTTGCCACCGACCGCGCCGCCGTACTTTGACGGCGCGACGACGACGCCGACGCCGGCGCCGACGCCGAACCTGACCGACCAGCTGTCCCAGAACAACGCGCCGACCTACCCCCTGTCCTGCGCGAAACCTGAACCCCTGAATCCTGAGGCCAAACAATCCTACTTTAATAAACGGTATACGCGATTGATGTGCGATGGGAGTGTGTTTATATAGAAAACGAGCGCGCGCTCGCGAGGCTATCACGCTGAATATCTTTTTCTATATATGTGTTGCAGGTCTACGATAGAACAGAAAAACTCCACGTCGTTACCTACGGACAACGCGAAAGCCCAGGATACGGGCCAGCAAAACAATCAAGGTAAGAATTACGCGATTCGCGCACAGGTAACAAAGAAAATCAGTAGCGTGACACATTGATAAAAGTCGCTACACGGTATACGAGTTATTTATTTAAAGCTCTCATCGCGCTCTTACTTGATCTCGACGCTGTGATTTTGACAGATAAAAAGAAACCCCATATAAAAAAGCCTTTGAACGCGTTTATGCTGTACATGAAGGAGATGAGGGCGAAGGTTGTGGCAGAGTGTACCTTAAAGGAGAGCGCCGCGATCAACCAAATATTAGGGAGACGAGTGAGTAAATCTTATACTTTGATATATTTTTTATCAAGTCTTCAAGCAAATTGTTCTACATCAGAGTTATTAATGAATCTCAATGTCTCGATGTCCATTCAATGTATATAAGTTTCATTATTTATCGAGTGTCATAAATCATCTTTACACAGAGTGTATCATCTTCAATGTGTGAAAGTGCAGCTTACATCCGATAAGATTAAATTATCACGCTCTGATGTAAGAATAATTAAGATATGCGAAAGTCAACATTCTCTCGTAATAGAGAGAGAGATAAGGCTCTGAAAATATTTTGAGTATTATTTTTAATCCATCGTAAACTTGAGATTAATTCAGAGATTAAACTGAAAATAAATTCTGCTTATAAATTAACAATTAGATCTTCGATTTCCTTTACGTGAACCGAGTACAGTGACTAATGTATTTTTATCGAGTAACAGTACGTACGATTCTAATTCTGTACCATTCAACTGACAAAGAAAGAGAAAATGTTGACCGATCGTTTATTAAAGATTTTCAGACGAATTTTCATTCTGAGTACTGCATGCATCTTAACGCTTTTATCGAGCAAATAGTTTACCGGGCTACCAATCGGAGCTAACTAACCGTACCTACGTAGTATCTCAGTACGAATAGAGCATTGTAGGTGGGATCTAAGGAAATCTCGGATTCGCCTTGACAGAAAAAAAAAAAAAAAAAAAATGCTGACACGAAAAGGGAAGGGCCGAAGGGTGGTTTTTGCGGGTCTCTCAGCGATGATAGACGTATCTACTTGTCGCTAACGGTAAATAAGTTCGAGCGAGAGGAAGGGACAGAGATAGAGAGAAAGAGAGAGAGGGAGGGAGAGAGATAACGGGGACTGTGCACGAGACTGTGAATCTGAATTTTGGGGGTATGACACGCAGTGGCACTCGCTAAGCCGGGAGGAACAGGCGCGGTATTATGAGGCGGCCAGGCAGGAACGCCATCTGCACCAGCAACGATATCCTGGCTGGAGTGCCAGGGATAACTACGGATATGGCAGCAAGAAGAAGAAGAGGAAGAAAGAGCGCTCCGCAGATCCCACCGGAGGTACCACTTTCCAGTGCTAGAACAGCAGGCCTTATAATAATTCATTATATAATAATTGCTAGTATATACCTATACTGGTTGATTGAAACGATCAAAGTCTCTGTGCGTTTCTTTTTTTTCATAAGTTTCGTTTTTTATATACATTTTTTTTTTAATTTCTTATGGTTTTCTGGCATTCACTCTTTCGTGAAGAATATATATATATCTGTATATATATATATATATTTCTCTTGGATATATTTTATATGTACATATATGCATATATGTATATTTTTTCGTTTTTCGAAACTGAATTGGATTGGATTGTCTGTGGGAATTGTGGAATGTGGCGCAGCAGAGAATTATGAAAAGAAAAAGAAAACGGAAAAGTTAAAAAAATAAAAAAAAAAAAAATAAAAAAAAAATAAAATAAAATAAAAATATAAGAAACGAAAAGCTAAAAGACACGGTGGAAAAATCAACGCGGACTTTCGCGCGGCATGCGATCGCAATTTCTCTTTTTTTTTATCTGGCCAAACTCCCTAAAGCGGTATTCGTTCTCCGGTGAGCAAGAAGAAATGTGACGAGACGAGTTAACGTCACTGATGATGCGATAACGAGAGCGAGAGTGAAAACCAAAGCCTTTAGGTATGGGATGTCTGGTAGAGCCCGGGGCCTGTCCCGCTTTTTCTTCTCTTTTTTTTTCCGTTTCTCGCCGCGGGACGACATCTGCTCGCAATCGCTTACCTCCCAAGACGAGTCGCGCTCGCGGCGATTTAACGAGAAACTGTCCGCCGACAATGTGTGTATCGCTTCCTTCGAAATTCATTCCTCTTCCTCTTCCCCTTCCTCCGTTCCTATTAACATCCACTAGCGCGTATCTGAAATGAGCGTTTCTTTCGGCAAGTGATGGCTTTTCGTGACCAAGTCTCGCAACACTCCTTTGCAATCTCAGTGGCGTGACTCATATGGAGAGGAACTGGGACAGGTGGCGAACGGAAATACACTGGAGGATCGTTTTGCGGTTTTTTTTTTTTTTTTTTTTTTTGTTCGGAATGCCTCAATAGCGCCGAGAGGATTGAAGGACGATGAAATATAATTGAGCTATCCAGCATTAATAAATAATGGACCAACAATTGTCTAGTTGATGGCGCATTTATAATTCTCAGTCTTCCAATTGCGCACTTTAATAAATAAACGTGAAATTAATGATGTAATAAGCAAGATTGAAGTTTATTTGCATCGAAATTATATTATTAATATTTATCTTAAAGATTATATATATCTTTCAGTGATCGCGAGAGTGTACACCAGCTGCGTACGACGTCCTCTTAAGGAGCGTGTTTTCTTCAGTGTATAGCCGTGCCGACACTACCCTTTCACTCTTTCATGCGTGCTACAGTAAAATTTACCATCCGCTATCGTGTTCTCTATCAGACACCCTATATACTTTAGGTTGTTAATTATCGATCATAATATCGACGAATAGCGGTGCGACCGAGGGGGAGGGGACAACCTTAGGCTGTTCTTCTAGCACTTTAAACGGAAAGTAGGGACCCCAGTGTTACTGAAATGCTATGAGGCAACGATTGCGCAAAAAAAAAAGATAATAAAAATAAAAAGAGATAGATAAAAAGTAAAATGAGAAATTTTGAAATAGAGCGAGCTAACTCTGACTCTTTTGAGGCAACATTTTTTCACGCAATTAGGGTGGCGGCAGTAGCATTAGTGAATTTTTGTTCTTTCCTTGATTAAAAATATTGTTTAGTCGTACACACACGGTTCATGCACAATTACAAAAAAGTGTTTGGTTCTCTCTCGGTAGTGGCACGCGCTAGGGCGAGAGGAACAGGCCAAGTATTATGAGTTGGCGCGACGGGAGAGACAGTTGCACATGCAGCTGTACCCTGACTGGTCTTCCCGCGCAAATACCAACCGAACTAAGAAGAGGAAGCGCAAACAAGACACAAACAGTGATCCTGGAGGTACCCACATGCCTCACATCCACACATTCTTACAATCCCCCCCCCCCTCAGTCATAAGAAAAAAGAGAGCCCCTGCCCCCTCCACCCCCACTCATTATTACATATACTGTTATATTATACATTCTTATATTGCTACACTACATTATGTTGCATGTTTCCCCCCATCTTAGGGGTTTTGGGTCGATATATTTTATTATATATATATTATATATATGATTATATGACTATATTATATTATATTATACACACACACACACATACATATACACGCATATACGTTAATATATTTATATATGAATGTGGCTCTATTATACATATGGTTTCTTATACAAATCGCAAAAGTACGTGCGTGCCTATGTATCTGCATCACACACCGGGAACACCTTAATTACGCACACGACACGCAAACGTACATCAGAGACAGACACAACGCATCTTATTATTAATTACGTATACAACTTTGGGGACGCTGGCCATCTTGCATTTTTACAGGGACCTACTCCGCAATCAGACAATCCTGAGCGTTTAATTTTCTCTTAGCCTTTTCGTCTTTCTCTATATCTTTCTATTTATCTCTTTCTCTATCTCTCTTTTACTCTGAAATTTTATTTCTTTGTGAATACTTATCTTGCACTTTCGTTATCTCTTTTTATTCCCCCATCCTTTTTATATCTGTCTTTTTATCTCTATCTTTCTCTCTCTCTCTCTCTCTCTCTCTCTCTCTGTCTGCGTTATTTTCTCTCACTATCATTCTGACATTCCTGAAACTTCGTTTCTCGATTCGTACGTTTATTTTTCTTTGATCGTTTCAATGTTGCCTGGATTCTTTGTTTTTATTCTAATTTTATTATTTTCGTTCTATCGTCACTCAGTAACTTTCGTTTAATCGAATCACTCAGTTTATTCTCGACTCCCACATACGAAATTTTCGTTCACTAGCGTTCGCGCGATAGAGCGCTCACATTCATAATTGATATATATATATATATATTTTTTTTTTTTGTTAGATATATTCCGGAAGCTTGCGTTTATATAATACAAATCACGACATTTCAAACGAGTAGATCTTTGATCGTGTTTTTTAAGACATTTTAACGTTAACGTTGCATGCCATATTATTCGTTTAACGAAGATACGAGTTGTTTATTTTGGAGAATTTAATTGTAAATTTAATCTCGAAAAAAAATATTTACCTCAACATTTCTTATCGTAAGAGAAATGTCTTCAAAAAATGGATTTGTACTACGCTTTCAAAATAGATGGTTCGTATCTTTATCAATATTATATATATATGTATGTGTGTGTGTGTGGGTCCTTCCTTGAAGACTATCGGTCACGCTATAGCAAAGAATAACTTGAGATAGAATTTTACGCAGCTATACTCGCTGTAATTCTTCATTTGTTTAGATTATTTTCACAAACTATTATCTTCGACATATTATATTACATGTAACGTCTCTCTCTTCGACGAAGGTCCTACAGTATATATATATAATCGTCGACAACCCTTTGAGATCGAGGCCAAATAAATCTGTTTTGTTGCTTTAACTCGTACGGATTTTTTTTTATACCATTTTTTAAGCGATCTATTGCAAAACCGAACATTTAACTGTTAAATCTCGGAAAAAACCGATTTTAATTGATATCGCGCCCGGATCTCAAGGGATTGTAACTACCGTTCTGTTACACGCATGACTTAGTTGACATTCGTTAAGTTTTGGCATTCACCGAAGCATAAGTATATTAAACGCAGAAACTCGAGCACCGATTCACTCCATACTACGGTAGATTATGTTCATTATCGCATTCGATTATACACGACAATCTCGTACGGTTTACCAAACATATTCAAATATATATATATATATGATCACCTATCACTTGTTTTTTTTTTCTCACGTGATTGTAGATTACTTCGAATTGATTTTTTTCACACAACGAGAACGTCAATGTCAATAACTACGTCATTCTTTTGACAGAATGTAACATACATTGAATAGTAAAATCCCTCGCTTGCTCGCTCGGATAATCCGCGATTAATCGTACTAATCGTTGCTCTGTTCCCTTTTCTAGGTAATAACATGAAGAAATGCCGCGCCAGGTACGGATTAGATCAGCAGAGCCAGTGGTGCAAGCCCTGCAGGTATGTGTGCAGTGATTTCTTGATACACAATTACGTGATTACAACTTTCGCGACTCGCGTGTAAATAGGTGCTAAATCTTACGCAAGTCTATCTGGATCTAGCAGTGTCACGTCCATCGACTACTTTTTTGCCTTATCACCTCGTTGTTAAGATCAAAGTTAGAGGGTGCGATATTCGCGAAACAAGCTTGAGAAAAACAAGATATCGAGTTCTTTCGCGGATAACGTCAATTGTTCCAACTATAATAATGGTCAAATAATTTAATATTTCATGGCGGACAGTGCTTTAAAGTGCACCTTGATGCTTCAAAAGTATTAGATTGAAAGTTTTTGTCAACGAATTTGGACGCGTATAAAAGACTTTCTTCAAGATCGCTTGTGACGATACCGATCACAATTACGTAGTATTCTTGACGTTCGCCATCTCGTGTCGGTCTCGGACCTCGTTCCCGTCATCCACATGTTATCGTGGAACTTGAAAGAGAGGAGACGCAACCAAACGGTATACCTCTGGGGAGGCGCATAAATATCGATATACGACGTAGCAGCAGAGTCGCCTCGTGTCAAAGGCGACTCGTGTTCGCGGTGACGGTGCCACCTTGGAGTGCTTGTATGAACGAGGAAAAAAACAAGGAGAAATAAGAGCGCAGCGAGACTGCGCGCTATCAGAAAATGTGTCTTCCCAAAACAAAGCAAAAAAAGAAAAAAAAAGAAAAAATCAAGGAGATCGAGCACGACTAGTTGTCTTCTCCAGTTGTGCGAGACGCATCGTCCAACTTGGCTTGTAAATATCGGTTTTTCTATTAGCACTACTCTCGTAGTTTGTTCGCGACTTGTCCACGAGTCACCCGTTTTTTTTTTTAGCGTCGAATAGTCACTAATATGCCCTTAATATCGTTACGGCGTAGCCCAAACGCCCCAACTCCCGGCTGGGTTTGTGAATCTCATGGACCTCATTAAAGGGGCGAGGACAAATTCCGTCGACGGTTCCGTTTATGATTCTTGCACGATGAGAGAAAAGAGAGTCTCTTTTTCGATAGAGAGAAATCAGCAGATTAAACGTCATTTGGGTGGGAAATGTAATCTTTAGAACGCTCTCGATCGCTTTGCCAATCTCTCATCGCCGCGCATGCATGTGGAAATGAATTTAGAAACATGTAAAATCTTCGTATCGTGAAGCGTGCAAAATTTATACTGTACGATTGCCCTCTGGCTTATATTAGTCCCGCCAGAATCAAAGTTTAAAAAAAAAAGATCCTTACTGGAATACCGGAAGCACTTAGTTTGTTGCATTTGAATTTAGCTGATTGCACTCTGCATTAAATGCACGTAACTTACAATGCCGCCTGTATCAGTTGTCGTTATGCCTTCGTCATTAGAAACGTTATCGCGTTATCACCTAAGAGAAAAGATATATTGGAGGATTGTATAACGCGTGATAGATTGTAGAGCAATCACTAACGCAATCTTAGCGCTACCAAGGAGTGCCAAAATAAATTCCGAATCATCGCGTTGATACGAATATTTGGGAGACATATTTTCTGATCGATGCAACAGTCGTCGTCACTATATCTTTCGCCGTCTCTCTTTGTTCCACGTTTACTAAAATTTCAAGTTCGTTCGAACGGGGCCGGCAATACTTTATGAGGTCTACATACGCTTAAATTCACTAATATCCAAACTTTTATTTTGTAATAATCAAAAATAAAACAATATATTTAAAAAAAAGAACATTATGTTCTATATTTCCTCTCCTTCGTTGTATTTGAAAATATAATAAATTGATATGTGCAAATGCCGGCTCCGTTCTTGCCGATTTCACTTGTCGCGAGGAACGAAAAGTTAGAAGNGTTCGGTTTCTCCCCCTTCCCCGACACAGACACGTGCGTGTGGGTGACGACACGATACGGGTGCGAGATTGAGGTGGGATATTAAGTCGACAATATGTCTTAGCAAGAGTGCGCCCCTTTAATGGCTGGTGGTTGGTTTTGGCAGCCCAGTGGAGCATGGAGCGGGGATGGGCATCCACGCGAGCATAATCCATCACGGTGTGGGAAGTAGCGCGGGGGCAGGGGTCGGGGCTGGAGGCGGTGGGGGGACGGTGGGGACAGCCGCCGCCCCGCCAAACACCAACACTGCCTCCAATGCCTCCTCGCCTCAGCAAGAACCCACTTATGTTAATCTCTAGTCAAGCCTATCGCCTCCCTTCTACTGCAACACTTCTTCTTAAACAGTGGTCAGTCCCGACTTTGAAAACCTACGGGCCCCCGTCGGTTCTCGCTATGGTCCCGGCCATGCCGCTCGAAAGAGATACGTAAGATATTTCATAGTACCCCGCGCCGGTATCAAAGTCTCTTTTTTTTTTTTGGTACCTTTGCGCGGAGCTCGTTGGAGATGTCATCGTGAAAAGATACGAGCGAAGGCGCCATAGCGGGGGGCACGACGGTGGCCCGTGTGATGCTCGCATTGTTTCTCATTGTTGTGGCTCTTTACAGCTTATTTATTGTTATTTATTTATCCTCTCGTTTAGTTGGAATTTATTCAGTGTTGCCCTTAGCATGGCTGGTCTGTATAATATATACATATTATATATTATATACATATTTATATATATATATATATATATCTACGTATATACACATATATATAACGATTATTTGCTCAGATTTCGGAACGTTGTTTGACATATATAGAAGGTTTTTATATATTTTAATTTCTTTAGCATGGCAGAGTTCGTACGATTAAGATCGGATGATTGTGTTGTACGGATGTGTTCTTTTTTACTTTTTTTTTTCGTTTACTTTTAATGTCTAATCATTTTTTCTTTTTTGTAATATTTTCATACGGATAACGTGTTTTTATACATATAATGCAAATAACCACTCGAGGCAATTCCTTGGAAAAGAACTGCGCTGGCTGACTGCGTAGAAACGCATTTTTTTAAATCGAAATTTTGCACAATTTCGTGTGTTACTCAAAGTCTCAGAAAGGATTGCAAAGAACTGCAATATGCTTTTAATAACTGTTTTTATCTCTATACAAAAGCATTATTTATTATTAAAAAAAAAAAGAAAGGATATTTTATCTCTCGATATCTTCGATACAATGTGATATAATTTACGAAAAAATTAAAATTAAAAAAAAAACGTATAGAGTTTCTAACATTTATTTTAACTATTCGATGACTCGTCTAAAAAAGAGATAATAGTACATGTATTGCAATCCACTCTGAGATTTTCGAATGCCGTCCGTTGTCGCGCACTAAAAGGAGTAGTTCAACTTTCGTAAGTTTTGTGCAACGCTTTGAAATTCACACAAGTGTGACTGCGAGTTTAATTAGCATCCTCCGATCGTTCTCGGCGGCACGGCCGACGAGAAGCTAACTGATTCAGCTGAGAGATAAATAATGAGAGCCAATGGCAGAGCGGCAATATGTCGTCTCGACTGCGAAGCAGTTCTCTAGACGAGGTCGGACGGGCTCACTTATGAAAATTGTGCAGTAGCAAAACAAGCCTCTCTCTTCCTTTCGTCATCTCGGAATCTACTATTTTATCGATGTCCACCTTTGTGTTCACGCGACTGTGAAAAAAAAAGAACTTTTCTTTTAACGCACTTTACAATTGGTCGCGATATATTCCAAGTTCCACGTAACATAATAGCGCTTTAGTGCGTCTCGTTAATAAAAAAATTGGCTGTCTTAAATCGATAAATCGACACACCGCGTATGAAAAAAGAAGGAGGTACCGCGCGAATTCTCATCGGATCCTCGATATTCGGATGATCAACGATTTAATAGATGCTCCCCCCTCCTGATGGCATTTCGATTGAGTTTTATTATTTCGTTTCCACGTTGTATCTTACACATTATGCTTGTTACGTCTAAGGATCTCTTGAGCATGGCATTTGCGAGCGAGTGATCAATGTCGAGCAATCCAAGCATCGCCAGGCGCACAAAGATCGTCGTTCACTCTGGCAAAGATCGAGCAGAGAGACAATTTACCAAACTCGAAAAGCAAATTTGTGCGTCTGACTTTGCGGTGATGACATGAGTGATGGCATGTTTTTTTCAGTTGGTAACAATTCTAGATGTATAACATATTTTTTCACGGACGTATTTCCAACGGTGAGGATTTTCTATTGAATATCGAGCAGAGACGTTTTTTGAAAGTCAAATTAAAGTTACTTAAAAATTGTTTAATTGTTGCCTGATATGATTATAGTATCAAAAAGATTTGACAGCTTTCCGTAAAAAATATTGCGTTTTCATTCTTGTTTCACATAATTGCTAAATATGAACAAAAAAATTTGCAGCATACATTCGCCACGTTATCTAACGATAAGTAAATGATCTCACAGATGGAAATTGATTGTCCTGATATTATTGACGTCATTAGCCTCCGAATCACCTGCACGAGTGCACACTAATTGATTCCCCGATCGTTATTTACAGACGTAAGAAGAAATGTATCAGATACATGGGGGAGGGAGGAGACGGCGACGGTGAAGTGGACGGCGAAGCCGAGGACGACCATTCGGAGGATAATCTGGGCAGCGTAGGTGAGGCGGGAACTCCTGAGGATGACGAGTCCCTCAGCAGTCCCGGGGGCCTGTCCGCGTTGTCTAGTCTGGCGAGTCCTTCGCTGGTCTTACCATCGCCCTCGAGTCTGTCAAGCCCGTGCCCGTGTCCTTTAACGCCTCCGGTGCCACCGCCGCCCTTGTCGAACACGAGCCAACCGTCGCACAATCAACCGGCAACGACGGCGGCGGCAGCAGCGATGGCTGGAGTGGCGGTGACGACAGCGGCGACGCAACAACCAGCTCCGCAACCGCATCGCAACCCCGTCGGCACGAATCCTCATGACATCAATAATCCGCTCAGCGTGAACCAGCTGACCGGACAGTGTATAAAGAGCGAGCCCGCGCCCTCGGGCCCCTCCAATCCGGCGATCAGCGTCACGTAGCCCCGGCCGGACCCACATGACCGAACTGTTGCTACATGCGGTGTCATCTACGGGGTCCGTCTACGTGTGCGCGCGATAAGAAAGCCGGATGACGAGGTGATGAGAGATTGGCGGTTGAGAGAAACTTCCCCACCATCACGGGCAGGTTTTCACTTTCGTTTTAAGAGGGGAGTTTTCGTTTCACCGCCGATCTGATCAGGAGGGACCAGAGTTTTAATATTTTCAGAAAAACACTTGAAGATAGTCCGAGGGATCGCTCATAATAATAGTTGATCGTGCTTTAATTGTGAGAATCGAACGCGGTCTGCGCGATCTAAGCAGCATCGTTAATGATCCAGATCCGGGCATGAAAAGTTGTCGATCGCCGCCTCGTCATTGTGAATGATGGTGTTGCCTTCGGTCGTTTTCTCCTGGCATAGCCTCGCTCTTATGCATTCGCCGAAGTACAGGTCATCCAGTGTCCGACATACACACAAATTTGGGAATAAGAATCAAGACATTATATACAATATGTGTAACAAACGAATAAAAACAAATACGATACAGAAATACTCAGGACCAAGTATTTGGCTGTAGTCACCCGCTCGGCAAAGAGAAAAAGGTCTGAGCGAGATATGTAAGCGAGAGAGAATATGTATGCGTGCGTGCGTGCGTACAAAGCAAGGGAAGAGCAAAAGGTGCACGTCCAGCTAATAATGTGACTGAAAGAAGGACTCGTTGGAGGTGCACGTGACGCAGCTTGTAGTCCTTGTTACGTTGTGATGCCAATGACTGAAAGGTCATGTTCCTGTGCCAGCTACTATACTCTAGAGAAGTAATTGTGTCGCGAACAAGTAGCTAAGAGCGTAAGATGGAAGAGAGAGAGAGAGAGAGAGAGAGAGACGTAAAAATAGAAAGAAAAAGAACAGAACGGAAGTCGCGTATGCGATGCGTTTTATTGTCATTTGATTATTCGACCTCATCTCTCACACATAGGTGTCGAAATACCTATCCTCTATGTATATGTAATTTGTTATTTTTTTAAAAGTCTATACACAGTGCGGTTGATTAGCGTGTAAGATATCCTTAATAATCCGAATCCCTGCTCACTTTTTATTCGAATACTTTTTCCTCGAATATCTCTCTTTCTTCTACATATACATGTCCTTTCTTTTCTTTATTATAATATTCTATTATTTGGAAGTGATGCAATGCGATTGGCATGATTTTATATCATAAGTCTCTTTTGCGCATGAGTCTTTTTTACAAAATATAATAATGCTATTATTTATACGTATTAACA
Source organism: Formica exsecta (assembly GCF_003651465.1). NCBI lineage: Eukaryota > Metazoa > Arthropoda > Insecta > Hymenoptera > Formicidae > Formica > Formica exsecta. The sequence continues at coordinate 427,825 of NW_021849528.1, forward strand.
TTAATAATACGTATAAAATAAAACATATTATATCTTTAATATCCTCTATTATTGCTATCACAATTGACTTAATATCGCTTAAGATCTTTACCCTTCGATTCTCTCGTGACTTTAGTCGTCAATGCGACAAACTTTCGACTGAACGAAGACAATAACTGCGATAAATAAAAGAAATATATAAGAAAAAAGAGAGAGAGAGAGAGAGAGAGAAGACAAAGGGTCGAGAAACGCGGGCACAATTTTTTATACAAGGATCGAGACGACTTCATTGAATCGTTCGCGATTACTGTACAAAAAATGACGTGTTTTGGAATCCTACGATTATCTCGTAATTCATTTGTTTCTTCTTTGTATTTCTGTGTTTCTTTCTCTAGGAGAATAATTTCTGCTCATCCTTTCCTTATCTCACTCTTATGTGCTAACATGACATATAATAGCGACATATACGGTTAAAAAATTCGTCCGACTTAAGGACTAATGTCAATTTGTAATTTGTGCGTCAGAGAAATATATGTCTCTTTCAAATCGTTTTAGGAAGAAAATTTCTATTATTGGAACAATCACACGCATCTCTCGGCAATTACTGGATTTTAAGAAGAAAATTGTATAATTATACTCCTTCTGTAAAACAGAATTTATTTTATTCGAGTATTCTTTTTATTTTTTCTTTCTTGCCTTTATTTCACATTTTGCGAATGTTAGAATAATGCGCATTTTTGTCGTTACGCGCAAAATAATGTTACATTTTTATTGGCGACTATCGACAGTTTTTTAATGAATTAACATTTTATTATATATCTTGTTTACCGTGGTGTAACGTGCAAATGTGAACGAAAAGGCCTCTCTGACAACGGACGGTAAAATGAACAAATCAAGAATGCGAGTTATTGTTCTAAAAAAACTCTAACACACAAGCGCACGTTTCGAATGAAACAGAGGTTGTGAATTGTGCGATAAAAGATCGTCTATTTTATTCTTGCCCGTTTTGCTATTGAGACTTTTTGCTAGTTTTTTAAATTTTTTAGTCTTTTATCAATTTGTGTGTGATATTTAATAAATTCAATATTTTACGTCTAGATTTTGTAGATTCGATATTTTATTTTAATAATGAAAAAGCAATAGAATGAAAAAGCAATAGAAGGCCTTTTAAATATTTTTGCAACAGAGCTCATTCGCGCGCACGCGCGATAATATTTTCAAGAGTCTTGAATCGCACAATTTCGAGATTATATATTTCAAGTATATATATAAGCGCGACACATTGTTAGAGATTTGGTTCTGTTTCGTTGTGCGACATATTTCGGTGCAATTTTAATCTTCCTTTATTATATTACCGGCCAAAAGAGGTAAAGCGCAGCATAATGGGTCCTTTACAACAGTTGTTCTGCGAGCGTTTATTTCAGGGGGAGTGCAGTTTCTCTCTTGTACATAAAAAAAATATGTTTTATAAGATGCATTTGTTGCGACGCATGGGAAAGTGCAATGGAGGTGCCAACGAGAGAGTGCCGAGATCGCGCGTGTTTGTGCGCCACAAAACGGAAGCGTTGACGTTACGCGCGAATGTGTGCGGACATCGGTGAAAATGTTTTCTTTTTCCTCTCTTCTTTCCCTTCCGCAATATGTTCTTCTTTTTTTTCTTCTTCCTTCTCTTCTTTTTTCAACCGACTGAATCGCACGGTGTACGTCCGTGCACGGCGAAGACCGCGGCTGTAGAAACGCGTCGCTGAGTATAGCAGCAAAACTAAACGTGCCATAACAACACCATGCCAATATTAATGATAATACGCATATCGTTTCTCTTTTTTTATATTACGATCTATTCGACCTTGTTCTGTCAGTCGTAAGCGTCAGGCCCATCGATGCGAATATGTCCTTCCTTATCCCCGTCCTTTTCGTTCGCTCTTTTAGCTTCATCTATCCTTCCTTTCCCATCCTTTTCCGCTTTCTTCGTTTATCGATCGAACTAGTTACATAGACTGAAAGCGGCATTTAATATGAATCTTCTTGCGAACGTAATGCAACTCTCATCTTGATCTCCCTCATCAAACGTTATCGAGTCGGAAACGATACGAAAAAACGGATTCACATATAATACATGAAGCTCTCGAACTTAACAAAGAAGTAAAGTAACTGTGGACTCTCGTGAATACAAGAATGTTCGATCGAGAAACCAAAGTATCTATCTATCTATTATCTATCTTCCTATCTATCTACCTATCTCCTTACTCCTCGAACAAGTACGGGGCAAGGACGACCAGCGATGATGTCTCACGAGAGACGAGTACGAGAGAAAAGGAGACAGCGGAGACTTATCACCACTACTGGTTGTACTGACAGACGTAGCCACTACTACGAGAAAACAAGACTCGCAAAGTCGTGCGATGTTTGAATATTGTATGCGACGGTGAGGAGGGTGACGCGAGCAGTCTCTTCGACGGACAACCTTCGGAAATGAGGATTTGTGAAACTCTTCGAAGAAAAGTATGTCCGCTCGCGTCTCACCTGCCTCCCATTTCACTTTGCTAGAAACGAGACAACGTCACGTAGGATTCGGCAGCGGACTATTCAGAGACGCAAAAGCGTCTTCGTGTTTTTTTCGAGGACGCGTATTAGGGAGAAGGAGAGGAGAGAGAGAGACGTATCTTCGGGACGCAGAGTAAATAATCTTTGGCGGGCAAACTCGCTCGATATGGCCTAAAGTCCGCTCGAGAGGAGATATCGAGATTCGCTCGTAAAGTCCGCAAGGAAACGACACTCCCTTTCCAAGGTGACGGTGACGAGAGGACGACCAAGGTCCGCTCGAGCCGACCTGTCCCAATTCGGTGCTCGTGTCTCGCTTCAGAGGAGTGGTTGTACTATATTGTAAAGTATCAATCGACAGTTCTCAGCTGCGTTGTACAGTGTTTTCTAAGTATTTAGGTTGATAGCGTGTAATTGAGAAGAAAAAGGAACATTGTATTTACACTAATAAGTGATCTGTATCAAATTCATTCTCGTATAGCCTGTACTCCTACTCATGTAGATGCTAAAAGTGATTTGTGTCATAAAGAAAACCTATAAATAAAATTAGCACTTTGAGAATGTTGTTCGGCTGCGTGTACGAATTCTTTCCCCCTTTTCCACTCATTCGTTTTTCGGCTGCAAAACATAAGGAGAGATTTTATTTTAGGATCATAAGAATATTCTTTCACATGGATTAACGATTTTTGCATTGCGTGTACCACACAAAAAAACCTGACTAGAAAACGCATTACTGTTCGCACTTGGGTGGACAAATGTCTCGCGCATCCGAGAAGAAATGCAGGCTCAATACATTGATTGCATTTAGAGTGTACACATTTGGCCGTTTAAGATTGCAGTTGGCCACAAAAATCCCGGCCATTTTCGCGACACTGTTGCACCTAAATACGCAGGCGGCCCCGTCGTAGGCGAATCTGCCCCGATCGTTTCTCGCGCACGGGTCGAACATATAGAATTTACCATAGTGCTGCATAACGGCTACCGCCAGATTGGTCGTGTGCAGTATCCCGGCGCAATTCGTGCGGAAAAACATAGCGAGCGCCTCAGACAGATCGAAGGTATGGAGTATCCCCGCGGCGGTATGATTGTGAACGTGGATGGTGGCCCGGAGATCGCCAACGATGAACACTGTGAGCAGTTCGCTGGGTGAGAGATTCCTGGCGTTCACGCGAGCACAACGTGCGCTGTCCGAGTACAGTGAATCGCCGTATTTAAGCACAGCGTCGATCAGCTCGGGCGTCCACGTAGACGGTACATGTAGCAGTCCGACTACGATGGCGATCGCCGCGATCGCCGTGCTCTGGTGACCTCTGTTCCTCAGGCCGAAAACGCGATGACACATGTGCAGGCTGCCGCGTAGAACATCGAGCTCCTCCTCCACGACGGTATACTGACTCAGTGGCTTCACGTCCAACGTGGCGATCTTCTTCGCGGAAATGATCGGTGCGAGTGATGCACTATGATCGAAATGAAACCGGAAACCAGCTGGACACGGCAAGGGTTTTATCACAGCAGTCTTTACGATCACCCGACAGATTTCAAAAGTCCCGTATCTCTCGTGCGGATCGATGCTTGTGAAGATTGCATCGTACAAAGGTTCCATACAGGCGAACCACATCGTGCATGAAGTTCCATGGGGATCTGGCAGACCTTGGTCGCTTCTCGCTTTAGGATTGTACATAAAGTAAACACCTAAATCCTTCCAAATAGCGAGCATACCGCGATCAACTACTAGAATGCCGGCACGGTTATTCTGGAAGAATTCTTGCAGACCTTCCTCAAGTAAAATCGGAGACGGAGATGGCGATCGTCCTCGTCGAATTTCCTTCTTGTTTCTGTCGATCTTTGTTTTGTCTTCTCCTCCTTTCTTCTTTTCCTCTTCTATATCGAGAGGTGCGATTGCCACTAGACCGCTCACAGTGTTGGGCTCGATGTCAGCAGTCAACACATTGACACCTTGGGAAAAATATAAGAACAAAATTTTTTACGTCAACTGCTATCAGAAATAAATACTAAAAAAATGCTATCCAACTATCGATCAATATTTTCAATAATCACGAGAACAAAAGACCCACCGACATAGAATACTCTGATAATATCCTTCGGTCTCAATCTCGATTTGGTTGGTCTTGCCTTCCTCGACTCCCGATGAACAGCAGTACCGATCGCTAAAATCTCGTCCATAGTTTTCTTCGTCCAGGTAACGGGGCTCTTCACGATCGACATGCCAAGCGCGACGATGCAATTCGCCGCCGTTTGTCGGTTGCGCAATATTTCGGGAAAGATCTCGTCACCCTGATGGTAGCTACCGCGCAAAATCGCCCGCGCCTCGCCCGGCAATTTTTTATAAGCGTTCAAGGGCGGCAGATTTGCCGGTCGGATCGCCGGACTGGGATCGAATCTCCAAGGCTTATCCCGGTCCAGCACGTCGATCGCGGTGATCTGATAGTCGTCCGCCGTCCCCAGATGACGTAAAATATATTCTACGAGGAGACTCGCGTCTCTGAATCTAAATACTCGCGGTACCGTCGTCGCGGTCTCGTCTGCAACGATGGACCAGTCGGGTATCAAAGCATAGTATGCATTGTCGGTCTTCCATATGGCGATATTTCGATTTCCCGGCGTGATCAATGCACCGGCATTGTACTTGTCGAAGAAGCTGTCGATACCAGTCCGCAGATCGTGAATCTTGGGCGGTCTCCCGATAAGATTGCCTGCTTGAACGCAATCCTTGATCGTTAGAGCGATGCGTCGACTGGATAAGAAGAATTCACTGATAATCTCGTTCACCAGGGGCACCGAACCCACGCCCAGTCGCTCGACGCATTTCGAGTGCAGTTTGTCGCCGGTGACGATAACTTCGTCAAGAACGGACGGCGTCCAGTATTTCGGTTGATAGACCTTAATTTATTTTTCACGTACATTTTTTTTGCGTAATCTAATCTCCTCAATCGATTAACACACAAAATGATTGTGAAAAATTTATCATTAGTTACACAGTTCAATAAAAAAATTCAAGTTAAAGAATAACACAGTTCGACAAAAAATAGCTTTTTTTGAAAGACTAATAATTTTTTTTTATGTTGAATGATAAAGCAATTTGGAATCGTATTCAAAAACTACGGGAAATAATTATTTTTCTTTCTTGTATGTTTTTTTGTTAAACTGTGAATCATTCTTTATAGTTTTTATGGTATTCGATTTGTCTTTAAAAATACTTTATCACATCACAATTTTGGTAAATTCGAAAAAAAGAGATTAAGTATGTATAAAGAGACCTTGGAGAAGACGATGGCCATCGCGGCAATGACTGCGCTTTGCTTGCCGCGATTTGCCTCGTCGAATCTTTCATCCGTCATGGCGATGTTACCGTCGATGCTCCAGACACCGTCAGCGAGTTTGGGAAAATGGTGCCACAGATCCTCTCCGGAGGTGGTCTTTTTGACTCGTCGTGCTTCGGCCACTCGCGTTTCGTACGCATTCTCGACCGTGATGGCATCGATGACGAAATCGTCGTCCTGTTGCGCGACCTCCCGTAGAACGCCGGCCAACGAGGGGATATCGGTGAACCACATCACCGCCGCGGCTCCATCCTTATTCCCAGGTTCGCCGTGAACGTTCCTGCCTCTAGGGTCCATTGTGAAGAACACATTGCCCTCCTTCCAAATCGGCATCATCACGTTACCCTGACGAAACACTCCCATCGCGTTCCCTTCGAAGAACTGCTCCAGTAGCGTCGACACATCCGCCGTTTTTCCAGTGATAGACTCTTCCTCAAGACCAATCGATATTCGATTGACACCTATGGTGAAGTCTTCCGCAATCTCCGACGGGAGAAGATAATTCCTGGGTGATTCCTCCTCAGCCTCCGCTTCGGGCAGATTTGCTAGGTTTTCGACGGTGAGTTTGTCGCCGATCCTCAGGATGTCGTCCACGAGTTCGCGATACCATAGATGAGGATTGTAGAGTTTGGTCATGGCCAAGGCCGTCAAAGAATTGGCAGCCTCCTGTTTGTCCCTCGTTTGCCGTTTAAAGGCTGTCTCGTTTCCTTGCTCGATGGTGCCCAAAAGTAGAGCGCCGGTGTCGCCCAGACTAGAGTAATTATTCAGATCCGGCACGATCGGTATCCGTTTATCCGCCTCGATCTCCTCGTCCGTCATTGACGTGCCGATAGAGACGTTCTTCAGCTCGTGTATCGCGAAATCGTTATTTTTAGGATCCCGTCCGACATTCTTCTCGATGAGATTCGCCAATGTCGAAAGATCCGATGTACGCACCACGCAGGCAGAATTCTCTTCGTCTGTCTCTGCCGACGATTGACCCAGTTTATCTCGAGGATTCGGATCGAAGTAGTAGTAGAACGTTTCCTTATCTTCGTCTTTCACATCTTCCTCGACCTTCCACACCGCCACCGAGAGTCTTCTCGCCTCGACTATTCCATACTGCTTGTTCTCGAAGAACCGACGTAGTCCTTCCTTCAAATTAAGTAGCTCAGAGTCATCCGATGCCAATAGATCGCCGACGACCGCCGTGTCCTCCACATCGATGATCACTTTTCGATTCTTGAAGTATAAATTTCTTTTCAAATCTTGAACGAGAAACGGCCTTTCCTCGGTTTCCTCTTCCGTTTCGGCAGGCTTGCACCAGTTGTAATAAGCGTCACCCTCTCTGACCGCTTCGTCGACAGTCTCGCTACTCCATCTTGCCGGTGGCGTCTCCCACGCGCTCACCAGAGCCACCACCGGTATGGCGAGACCCTGAAGCCCCTGATTCTCCTCCTCAAACGACTCGTCCATGTTGGAAATTCCGCCGCGCAACACCCATGTCTTACCTGCCTCACCGGGCTGAAAATCGTTCCAAGGTCGAACGCCGACGATATCGTCCGCGATCGCGACGTGTCTGATCGTGAACCGGTCGTTTTTCCTTGCCGGGTCGACGTTCTTCAAAAACAGAGTGATTAACGAGTCGATGTCGGAAAATCGAATCACGCAGCAATTTCCTACGTCTTTCATATCCTTCGATACAATTTCCTCCTTTCTTTCTCTCTCCGCGACCTTGGTAGCATTCTCTTTCGCGATTCTGACACCAGCAGTATCGCAGGATCGAGGATCAAACAGATAGTAACAATCGTCCTGGCTCCAGATTGCCACCGCCATGGACGTTGTCTCAATTACGCCTTCTTCGTTTACCAGAAAAAACTCTTCCAACGCTTGCTTCAGGTTTAACACTGACGGCATCTTGGAACTGAGCGTGCCGGTCACAGTGATCAGATCCACGTCTATCACCAATTTACGATCATTCACTTGGAGCTTCGCGTCATTCAAATCAGCAGCTGTCATCGTCTTTATCGTTGGCTTGTCGAACTTGATGCTAGCATAGAGCGAATCACCGAGTTTCAGAATCTCATCCAGCTTCGACCTCATCCATGTCTTCACTGGGTGAACCTTCTTCATGGCAATAGCCACCACACAGTTGGCCACGTTTTGATCGCCTTTGCCTTTGTAAATCTCGCTGCCTTCGTGAGTAAAACCGTGAAGAATCGCCATTTTGCCGCGCAACTCTTTAAACGTGGACGGCACGTTGACGCGCATATCATCGTAGGAATAGCCGGTGTCGAAATCATTCCGACTCACCAACGGCTCCGTGGCGAAACGACGATCGATGCTGTAATTTGAGATGGCGATTGATAGCGGCTCCCTGCGTATCCTCGCGGGTGTGCGCGACTTGTCATCCTTGGGTATCGGCTTGGTGCAATCAGTCTTGTGCTCGTCCGGTAGATCGATAGACCGCAACATGCTCTTCCGGATTATCGGCAGACCATCGGGTAGACGATCGATGAAACCGCGACCGACCTGTGTTTTTCCTTAATATTTTATTCGAACTTTCTTTGTGTAATTTCTTATTCTTTATTCTTACACAAGAGAGAGAATATATAGGATTTTCTGATCAATTTTGAGTTGATTTTTCCTTCCTAACAAAAATATCGAGGGAAGTCATCATTTTCCCATCATAAATCTTTGCAACTAATTGTAAGCCTCAAATTAAACTTTTATTAAAGTAAAGTCTATCTGAAATTAACTGAAGAGCAAAGTTTTGTTAACTTTTTAATTCCACAAAGTATAGTTTACGAAAAGCTCTTCTTTTTCAATCACTTGTAATTCGGAAAATATAGATATACAACATTTTCATTAAAGAAAAATCATCTCCCCAAATTGCCTAAAGAATCTGCTATTAAAAAAATATCAAGAAATTTTTTAAGACAGCCTGTATATTAGCTTCAGAATCAAACAACTAAACAACTGCTGTTGTCGTTACCTCTGTAACGCGCAGCACGGTGACCTTGTCGATGCAGTATCGAGAGTCATAGCGCTGGTCCAGATTCTTCAGCAGATGATCGTGCAGATCGTTGATGCATTTAAACCTCATCAGGCAAGCCACACCGCCGGAGCGACGCAGACCGGTCTCGTCACACGACGCCGGGTCGTAATACAGAATACTTTTGGCATCGGGAGATTGTTGCCAGACAGCGACGGAACTACCCTGCGCAGTGATCACTCCAGAATCATTGTCCCTTAAAAACTTGTGCAGACCCTGGGCGAGATCGGTGCAGCCGATAGACCCGCTCAAGAGATTGCCGTGGATACCGCTGTCTTCGATGCCGACCAGGATCTTGCAGAAATCGATGTAGAACTCGTTGTGCACGCGATCGGTCCTCATGTACTCGTCGTCCATCAACCGCGTTCTTGCGGCGCTCGCGCGGAACAGCCTGTCACCGTGCTCGAGCACTTGGTCCACATGATCCCTCGTCCATTCCTTTGGCTCGAATAGACGTCCGTAAGCGACGGCCACCACCGAGCACGGTGCCGCTTGCCGTCCGCGACTTCTGTACTTGAATCGCGGATCGCTCATCGCGCGGGAACCCCGAAGGATAAACGAATGTGACGTGAGAACCCGAAAGCGATGCCATCGTTTTCCGAAATCGTAGCGAGGCGAGAGCCTCCCTTTTCCTTCGGTTCGACTTATATCACCCTCTCCGATGTTCTCCATTACCTTTTAACTTCGTCCAAGATTTACCTCTCTTGATATCTCACGCTCTTCATACATTATTCCAACTAATCCGAAGACACATGATATTTCTTTCCCGTAAAAATAGATGGAGAAGTTAGTTAGTGAGAGATTTATTAAATTTATGTCTTGTGGGATTGCTTCACACACTTGTAGATTTACGAGGATGATCGAAATGTGGCTTGTGCAGGAGAGAAAGGACGGCTGTCAAAAGAAATATTAGTTTAACAGCCCAAAACAAAAGGTATCGATCGGGTGTCCTGAAAAAAAAAACATATTTATAGCTCCTGTGATACTTTATATTTTCCGAAGAGTTGTGTCATATTCGAGACACAAGATACAGAAAAAAATTTACGCTCGTTCTTAAAGGTAAGAGGAATGTACAGGAGCGATCATAATATAAAGTATACCTAAAACTTTATTACATCAACATATGAAAAACGTAATAAATATTATAAATACACAAGTATGTATAAAGTAAAGCCGAATACAATCTGCTCTTTATTGTAATAATATCAACATTTCCTTAGCTGAGTAACCATAAAGACTTATGTACAATATAACGGCAACGGAAATCAATTTTTGCAGTTTTGATCATTTCCTCAAAAAATTTGATACAAGCGGAGCCGACAACTATGTTCCACGAATAATCGGAAAATGCTGTAATCTGTCGTTGTAACGGTAACAAAATTTTTTTTATTAGCTTTCACGCGCGATGACAAAAGCTATTACCTTTTATTTACAACGCATATATCTTTCTTTATGTATATATGTATATATATATATAGATATGTGTGTACATACTTAACTGTTCTAATCAGATTATTGTAACAAGTTACCAAAAAATATCTACACGTAAAAATATAGATATATATGTATGTATATACATATAAACACGCATACACATATCCGCGCGCGCGTGCGTATATGTGTGTCACGGCTGTAATATAATCATAAACTATATATATATATATTTATATACATATATATACATATATACTTATATATACTACATATATATACTATATATATAGTTGTTATTCTTATATAATAAACATCAACGTAAAATCTTTCCGTTAACAGTTTTTCTTTATCATGTGTGCGTGTGAATATATCATTCTTTTATAATATATTATATATTCATATACGTATATACGCATTGAGAATATCCTTTGGCTCGCATTTTTTCTCTCTTTTTTATGCAAGTATCCATCCGACAGATCTAAAATATCATTCTTCTCGTAAACGTTGGGCCGATCTAAGCTCTACACATCGAGGTTTCTTCGCCGCACGTGAAGCGTAAATCCGCCCCAATCAACGGGCAACAATTAGCACTACGAATATGCGTTACATGCGTATATATCTATCTATTTATATAGATAAACGCACGCAACACATATTCATCTGCGTGAAATATATATAGATCTATAATATTTGAATATATATGTTTTTTCCGTATCCGCTTAAAGTATCCATTCATGCGCGATCAGCGCGCACTATCTATTACAAGTGCGAATCGATACAAGTGCGCTTATGTACATTATATGCACACATTTCAAAAATATATCCCTAAATTATCGGCATTATTATTCGCATCGAAACTGCTACCGCTGCTGCTGCTGCGCGAATGCCCCAGCTAAAGAGTCTTACTTCACGAGAGAGAACCACATTGATTTTATTAAAATATATATTCAACAATTACACGCATCTATAATTTTAATGTTAAGAAGAAACATCAGGTGGCCGCAAAGGACACGCAAACGCTTGAAATTGCGGATCCGCGGTCGGGCTACTATGTTATATTAAGACCGCGAGATCACACGATGATAATCTCTGTTCTCTTCCTTTTGTTTTACTTATCATCACAGACGGAAAAGAGAGTTAATATTATACACTACCAACAGCATTATCGCATTTTTCTCCCTTATCATTCTTCTACCATTTTACTAATTTTTTGCACGGAATCATCGAACGTGTTCAACCGCAGTCGGGAAGTAATTAAAAGGTGATTACGAATCAGCTCTGTAGAATTTTAATGCATCTTCGTACTTTGTATTGAAAAAGATTCGCTTGTAAGTTTCGGCGGAGAAAACCGCGCCGTCATAAGAACTTTTATTATTCATTCAAAAATTATATTTAAGAAGAATTCAACGAAGAATGATGATGAATTGCAAGAGTGCGTTCCAAATCAATAAAGAATTCATCAATACGTGAACAGAATAATAGACATGCTCTTAATTTAAATTATGATTAAACATTGTCCAGCACTTTTACAACACGCGCGCGCACACACACACATACATACTCACACAACTTTCATCGAACGCTAGAAAAACGAACGGCCACACGACTCGTTACCGTTTTACTTGTACATCATTAACTGAGATTCACAATATCTTCGCGCTTCTCTTCAAGCGTTTCAAGAATCGCGAGCATTCTCACCGACATCACACTAAATTATAGCAAACGAATGTCGCTCATACGAGAGAAAGAGCGGGGCAAGAGGCGCAAGGAATATCGCGTTAAAACAATGAGACGCGAGAAGAACGAGGGAAGAATGAATCGTGCGAAAGATCGATCATGTACATCAGTTCCCCCCACGTAAGATTGCCCATTACCTTTCGCACGATTCGCGTGTTGCATCGCCTCCGTATATGTATATATATATATATATGTGTATATATATACTTTTTTTCATTACTTTATATACGATATACTTTCACATAACATCGATTAATGAAAGTTGAAGTGTGTCCTCTAGAAATTTAATTATCCAAGAATTACTATTGAATTGTCTAAGAGAAATGTCACGAGAAGTTCTCATGAATAAACTTATCCAAATCCGCGTCATCCTAGGTGTATTTGAAACGCAAATCACACATAATAATTTATATCTATCTATACATATATATGGCAGGTTCAAATTCCATCTGGCAATATATCACATAATCTAATCGGGACATCCTCAAGACATTATTATTAAAAAAGTCTTTATCAACGCCAATAAGATAATAACATAATGGAGATCATGCCACTTCGCGACTCGAGGTACTATCATTTTGTTTCGTGTCAATGCTATATAAACTAACATTTTTACTATTGAACGCTTCTGTTTTGGTCCCACGAAATTGCACAATCGCCTCTACTACTAATGGGATACCGAATACTTTTCTCCGACGCGAGAAGTACGAAGACAATTTTGAGGATAATCGGTAAGGTGAAACGGTAATGAGGACGCATATATCGCCCGTATACACTTTTGGAAAATTTGTCTGCGAGATCGTTTTTCACCGGAATAATTCGTGCCGCGAATGCAAAATCAGGGGCAACGACGTCTAGATACTGGAAGTCGAGATGTAGAATGTGGCTCAAAGATTCGTATGGAGGAAGGATTTAGATTTCGTCTTCTCGTTTATTTATATACTATGATGACTCGCTGAAGAGTTACAAATATTTCTTATTATAGAATGTCGCTTGAGTTTTTCTAAAAACACGCATCTGTTTGTCCTAGATTTACTTATTTACCGTATTTTACTTTCGATTTGTTGTGCGACTATTTGAAACAAACGCGCATTAATCAATACACGTCAATTTGTGTGCATTAAAGTTTCGAATATCTTCCTCCATTCGAATTTGATATGATATTATTATCATAAACTCCCATCGTTCTCTATCTACTTTTCATATCGTATATAAATCGTATAAAAATCAAGCAAAAAGTAAATTCGGATCGACTGGACGATGCTTTACGTGAGAATGAGAGAGAGAAAAAGAGAAAGAAGGTATTGTGTCCGAGAGTTCACGATTGGTTTTACAAAGAAGTGAACGACACAAAGCGTCATGCTTCAACAAATCTAAATGTATGGTCGCTCTTGAGAAACGATTATATGTCTCATATATATCTTTCTCTAATCAGTGTTTTACCTCAACATTTTAACAAGCCTAAATGTGTATATGTAGATGTTTTTTGTATATATATATTATACAACGAAAGTAACTCTTTTGTTTTTAACAGCCTCTATCGTAAAGTCAACACAAGTATTAACTATCTCGGTTAGGGTGCTTGGCAAGAAACCGTCGAGGCCAGGGTAGAGGCCAATCATATTGTCGTGGCACCGTGCCGCCTACATTCTTCTCAAAATATTTGAAAATAGGGAACCACCAGAGCCGGGCCAAAAAGTTGTTTGGTCCATATTGCTGCAAAGGTTTCATTATTCTTATGTGCAACGATAATATCACAATATATACACTGTTTATTAATTGTTACTTTGCATATGGCATATTAACTAATTAAAGTTGATTAATATTAAATCTATATCTATATATTATTAATATTATTCAATATATTTTATTCATATGCGTCAATATCATTAGATCAATTGTTACTGTAATTGTAATGATTATCAAGTTTCGAAAAAAAAAAACACATCTTTGTCGTTGAGTAGAGAATTTTCGTGCGGAAGCGATTCAAAGTAGAACGTACCTTAAGATTCGGGTTGTTGGCCAGCGTGTGATAAATATACCACAAGCGTGTAGTAACGTAGAACGCTATAAGTACATCAACCGTATAATGGCCGTGAGCTACCAAGACCATAATTACCCCGACGAGCACCGCCAAACCCGCTCCCCAATGGATCGGTTGACACCTCCTCGGAGAATCTGAAATTACGGATAGCCGTCAATTTTTACCGTCGCGCCTTTCTTTTTTTATCTTTTCAACAACGAAGAAGGGACATACATTCCTTAATGATCAGGTAACTGAGCACGAGCACGACCGTGTGTCCGCTGTAAATGTAATCCCCGCAGTAAGTGTGCTTGCCGTTGATGGACAAGCCGAAGCCGGAAATGAGCTGCAGGACCCTTTTCGTCACGAGTAGCGGACTAGTGTTGTTCGCCTTCGGGCTGCAGTAGTAAGTCTTACTGGCGATCGGTAGGACCGTCACGTACATTGTGACGCTTCTCATCATGTAGAGTAACCCCATCAAGAGAAATACTCGTCTAACTACTATAAATCTGCAAGAAAATTAATATTTATTTGTCAGTGAAACCGTCGAACCTTTACCAAGAATCGTTCATTCATCCTTTACGTCGCGCTTACCTATGCTTATGGAAAATAATAAAAACCATCGCGCAGTTGGACATGATCATGATCAGGACTTCCGAGACGTTGAGTGCCCAATCTTGCGCGCCGACGTTGTCCAACACCACGTCGGGAAGCGGCCCGTATGCGTTTCTGTCCGGGACGCGCTCGTGCACCATCGCGAGGGAAGCCGTCGTCAGTATAAAGTTGACGACCATAAAGAGAAATGCTGAAAGCAACGATTCGTAATATGTTTTCTGTCATCTAGATAAAAATATTTAGATAATCATTTAAATGAAAATTGCTTCATTTTATATTTATCTAGATCATAATCAAAGTATAAATTATCTCTCTCCATCTTTATCTTAGATAAAAAAGTGTTATTGTCTTCAAATTATTTAATATAAGGTCTAGCGAGTTTAGTCTATATCGATATAATTTTAATTGCAAGTAGCGAATATATGCACCAGATAGAAATCGTCTGACAAATAACGTATATAAAAAATTATTTTTTAATTATAAATGACAATATGAATATTGAATTGTTTTATATTACCAAAATGTTCTTAAATTATCTTATTTAACGTTATTTCGATAAAACGCTTTATAATTTCAACTCCATATTTAACATAGGTAGATTTAAAACCATCTTTATCTTATCTAATTGTAAAATATATTTATAAATATTTTATCTTATCTTCATTTAAAAATGAGTTCGGCAATACATGTCTCTTTGCGGCACCGTACTCTCTATTCGAATATAAACAAACATGCTATTTTTTGCGTACACTACTTCTCTTCCGCTCTGAGCATGCTTGAGAATAATTCTCTTATTAATTGACCCTGTCATGCAACGACGATCCGCGTCGTAACAGATCCTCGGTAACGGTACTTGTGAAATCCGTTTTGTGCATTTCGCGTGCGTCCAGCTGCTCGCTTCGATTAACTTTGATGCAAGAAGATCCGCCGAGATAAACGCCGCGCGGGCGCTCGGAAAAAGGGGATCGATCGGTGGGAGGCTCTCTACGAGATCAACCTGCGCGAGAGCGCTTGGTATTATAACTGAGCGAATATACCAGGTCATCTAACGACCTCGATCTCGATGGATCCCCGCGGCGAGCGAACGTCATGGAGTAGCGAACCTGGAGAGGCTCTCTAAGATATCGGCCAGAATTAGCCGACAAGTATTATCTTAGATAAGTCTGAGAGGATCCTCGTTCCGGGCTTATTGCTTAAGCCGCCGAGATAAATCCAGCCGCCGATGCATATCGTAAAACCGTGGAAACCGAGAAGTGAATCGATCGAGAGAACCGTTTCAGAGAGAGAACCGCGTTCTTGTCGAGTAGATTAGATAGAGCGTTTAGTACTTTATTTAACCAAGAACGTACATATTCTCGTATTTTTATTTAGAGACCGAAATACATTTCTGTTTATATCGAAATTGTGATACGAACAAAATCATCGAGGTTTATAATTGCGCCGAATTTATCTTTCATTAATTACTTATATATATTCTCTTTCTTTCTCATGTGTTTATTAAAATTTCAGTTCAAATTTTGATGTATTAAAACTACAGAGATAGATAGCATAAAATTAATCTTATAAATTAGTTATAATAAAAAGAAACAATTTGATATGATATTCTAAGCAAAGATATTCTAAGTAATTGATTTCTCATGCAAATATAATGAAATAACTAACTTTTCTAGGTCTTCTTTAAAAAAAAAAAAAAGAAAAAGAAAAAAAAATTAATTCGTTAAAAAATATTCAAATTGTAATACAAATAATGACTCTCTAAATTAAAATCAAATTAAATAAAAACTCGAAGAAAATGGCAATCAGCCTTGGCTCTGATTGCCATTTTCTTCGAGTTTTAATTTAAATTGACATGTAACTTTATTTTCCGATATATCTTTATTTCTCATCAATCGAATTCGCTTAATTAGTTTGTTTTTAAAAAAGATGATTTACTCGAAAGTTTGAAAAATATTATCAAAATTGCGATAGAATCTAATGAGAATTTATAATCTTTAATGAACATTCGCGTTGATTATACGGCTAAATTCTTCATATATCTTTTTTTTTTTTAAGATAATGATATCTAATTCTTTTCGTTCTTAGGGAAGGAGGGTTGTTATTTCTTTTTATAAAAAAAGCTGCTCTTGCTCTCTTACCGAGAAAGGTCTTCCACTTCTCCTTGGGGAAGCGCGGCTCCTCGCGAAGCGGTGCCGGTATGTCGATTTTAACGATACCGCTGCCGGAACCGTTCGGTATACCAGGATGCCTACCCAGGCTCTCGATATCCTTCTCGTCCTCGTCATCCTCATAGTAGTCCGAACCTGAGGCCCCCGAGGACCATTTGTCCTTGCTCTTGGACAGCGGCGCGCCGGGCAACAGCGGTTGCCGTTGATAAACGTCGCTGGACTGTGTCATCCCGCTGCTGCTTCCATCAACCGTCGCTTCGACGTCCCTCTCGTGGCCCTCCCCGGCGCCCAACGGTCGATCGAAGCTTCCGTAATCGTTATGCAAACTGGTGGCCTTGGGATCCAATACCATCCTACACAGAGAAGAGAAGTCGAGCTGTCCTAATCGAAGGACTTGATTTGCACCTTATATTCTAGGACGTGTCATCGCGAAAAATCGTTTCGCTGACATCATCGGCAACGAAATAGCGAATCGAGAAGCTGATCTTGGCACGTGCTGCTTTATCGCGTGGAAGGATGATCAAACTATAATATTATTGAATGCAAATTCACGGGATCAAAGAAACTGCTTTTGAAATCGCATTTAAAACAAGTGTCTCGTCTAACAACGGTATCGGTTCCATCGTTTCTCACACATCTTCACATTATTAATACTTCATTGATGTAATCTCTTATC
This sequence comes from Formica exsecta, assembly GCF_003651465.1. Lineage (NCBI taxonomy): Eukaryota > Metazoa > Arthropoda > Insecta > Hymenoptera > Formicidae > Formica > Formica exsecta. The sequence goes on from NW_021849528.1 coordinate 445,370, forward strand.
GGATCATGATGCAATTGAAAAAATTTCAAGAAATATATGAAAAATTATCATATTTTCTTTTTAATTCTCATTTAATTGAATACCTCGTTTCTCTTCTTGTTACACGAGAATCTAAGTTTATTTCTAATATAATTGACTAAATGCTGATCAAGACTTGTTGAATTGTCGCATCGATACAGTTAATATTACACGTGACATAGTTCTGCGAACGGTGCACATTTATCCAGAGAGCGTCCATCCGCGTATCACGTCCCGTAACGCACGATATTTTTAGACATTTATCGCCGTATAAAGGGAAAAGGTTATCGCGAGTGGAAAGGGAACGCGCGGATTCTAAATCCGTGCCGAGACCGAAACTGATCGGCGACCGTCTATCCACGGACAGAGACGAAAATGAATCTGCGTGATGCGAAACAGCGTGGACATGTTAACCGGAAGCGGATGCGGTGCGCCGGTATTTACCGGAAATGCGGGCTTACGTAGAAAGTGACAATTAGACACAAATATATGTATGTATATAAAAAAGTTCTTCGACCGAAGCAATCAGTTGTGCTCGGGTAAACAAAAATTTGTATTCTCTTACGTAGCACTTTTCTTATGACACGGCGCTCGCCGGACTTTCATCTACGAATAAAAAAATTTTCGAGCGCGACGCGAAAAATTTTTGTATTCACTTACGTAGCATTTTTAGCATGACACCCGTCTGTCTCTTCTCTTTTATCTATATCTCGGTTTTTTTTTGCAGCAACGACGAACGGATTCTCGATCGTCAGATACGATCGGACACATTTTAAATAGGAATGCGTACCGCGCTTATAAGATATAACGACGATTTCGATCTGCGAGCGAGCAACTATATTCCGCGCCTATCGGGATGATGTATCCACCTGCGACATGAATATTTAATCATCAAAGACTGCGGTTAACCTGATACGTGATTTCGTGGGAAAGACGACGGCTGCACCTCCGCTTGGTAATTCTAACGTTAAGCGTTAAGGTTAAACATCGTTCGCGTTTATTGAACGAATTACGGCTCGACGATGCAGAAAAGTGGTAGTTTGCGCTCATTGTAGTCCGTTGAGCGTCGAGAACGCTCGCGCCAAGTGATCCGTGTTACAGTACACAATTGCACGACGGCGACAAACGAGGAGTAGAAATGACGGGATATGAACTAAAAAAATGTCTCGAAAAGTCATGAAAAATGTAACGCGATCTCCTACGTCCCAAATCTTAGTGCAATCAGAAAAAGAATAGTTCCTCACGTGCAAAAATAAATTTAAAAATATAGAATATAATTTTATTCATGTATAATTATATTCATAAATATAATTTATAAGAATCTTTATTTTCGAGAAAATTTACTTTGAAAATTGCATAATCTCTAACGATTTTGTCGTCATATTACTTTTACAATCACTATTGATACATAAATAAAAAAGTATAATATTTCATTTAATAAAACAAATTAAAATAATCTAAATTATATTTTGAAAAAATTATATGTAAAAAATCAAGATTATCTATCTTTATTTTTTTCAATAAAATAGTATACATATTTTGATAGCTACTGTTGAGATGAATTCGCTAATATGCACAATATAATATTATATATATATATATATATATATATATATATATATATATATATATATCAAAAATTATATATCAAAAATAAAGTCTCGTATAAATGTAAAAACAAAAAAATTCTATTTTACATTTTTGATTTTCAGAAGAAATTATTTTTTTACTGACTGTAATATGATTTCAACGCAGTCTATATACAGTCTCTTTTAGAAAAAAAAAGTGGTCTTTTACTTAACTCCCGTATATCACTAACAATAAGAATGAATTTTAAAAAGAATTTTAATTTGCAGCTCAATTATAGAGATATCGAAATCTAAAACCGCAATAAACGACGATTTTTTGCCGAGGAAAAATCGAATCTAAATTGGTTCAAATTGGAATTTTTCATCTGCCAAAAGTACTGCGGCAGAAATAGGACACCTAACAACATGATCCTCTTTATGGCTGGGTAAAAAAGGTGCGAGTTTCTAGGACGAGACTCACTCAGCGCGGCCGGAAGACCTTTCGTCGGAAAACGAATTCCCAAGGCGGATATTGCTTTTATGAGGTCAAAAGGCGGGATCGTCGGAATGCGACTCCTCGATCAATGCCGATAAACCATAATACCTTTTTCGCCCCGATAACGACCCTTCTGACCTTTTTGAACAGCGACAATTCTCGTACAGAAAGCAAATCGATCCTCTCGAAATTGTGACGATTAATTTAAATAATTATGTCATATAGTTTTCGTATCGTGGATCGTGACTTGGCTTCTATGAATTAAGAGCGAGAAGAATGATACAAGAGGCGATGCTGACGCAGGAACTGCTCGTCAAAAAGAGCAGTCGAATGATTAACCCTTGTTTACGCGCGTAATAAAGGGCTCCCTTGGATAACCTTTTAGGGAGCCGGGCGACAGAGTACAGTACCGGAAATAAGACACAATAAGACAATTCTGATTGCGTCAATTGATCGTGATTAAAAATCCTTTGTCCACGAAATATCGTGCAAGATTTCAGATCTTCAAAATTGGGGAATTTGTCGTGACTGGAATCATTTTTCACCGAAAATAAGAAAATGTATTGTGTAAGCAGCTTTATATCCTTTAATTATTTTCAAGTAAATTTAATCTCGACATCACTTCATTCGCAGTCACATAATAAATTTAAAAAGACTAGTAGATATGTAGAGGTGCTTAGAACGCTACAGTTCATTTGCATAACGATGCGGGTTGTTGTGGAAATAATGCTATGCAGAACAATCTACAAGTCCCACTTTACCGCGCAGCATTTATGTGTGTGTGTGTGTGTGTGTGTGTGTGTGTGTGTGTGTGTGTGCGTGTGTGTCGCCCCTGCTTTATTCTAATAATTCACAAAGCTCATTAGCACCATTTCATCACACACATATCTGAACCGAGAACTTGTGTCAAGTTTCTACATGAGGAAGTCGAAAGTTAGATTCCCGAGAGTTATAATCATCAACAAAATATGTGATATCGTGTGAAGCAATATCGACTTCACACTTGATTTCAAATCGTTCTTAAATTTTCCAAACATTTGGAAAAAGACTCGAATAACCGTTTTTCCTATATCTCATTTTCCTTCAACCGTTAAATTCCGTTTAATTGTATAATCGTGCGATATATTGTACATAGAAAACTTATAATACCGGCTCTTAAAAGCGGATTATTTACTTATTCATTTAGAGACACACACGTTCGTTTCTCTAAAGCCTTTACATATGTAAAAAAGACAATAGAGAGTACTTTCGTAGCAGGTGGACGTATTCACACAACTAACATTCGAGAAACGTACGATGCTGTCTACTAAATGTATTAGCGCAAGTTTGCAACAAAACTTTGCGATAGCCAGGCAGTTATCATAACTATTATGCGATACTCACAATGCCAAATTGCAACATGCTACCCAATTGTTCGCAATTTATATCGCGGATCGATAAGCGAGCTTTTCCGACGCAAAACACGCCGGTCTGTCGATATAAATGTCCAGCAACCATCGAGATTTATAGGTAATTCTATATTTGTACGATTACGCGAGAACTTTATTTATCTCGAAAAACGTTCGCGTAAATTCCACGAAAGAATTCGCGTATTACTTAGCGCTCATTACAAATATACGAATTGATGATTGATGCCATGTATTGCGTACCGATAATAGCCCAAGGACGCTACGGTACTTTAAATAAAAATCACTTGTGTGTCTAAAAAAAAAAAAAAAAAAATATTCGAAAGATGACACGAGCGCGTGAAATAAAAAGAAATATTTACAAAAATTAATTAGTTTTATATAAGGGAAAATTCTTTTACTTTTTCTACTAAAAATTTAAAAGATACGTTCCCGTGGAATCCTGACCTTCAAACTTTATCGATCACATTGTATACGATGTCTGCGGATAACATAAAATAAAAATACACCGATTGATCAAAGAGCGAAATGCGATATATTACCCAATTAATTAATAAACATACGCGAAATGTGGTCTATTAATTTTACGAGGTGACAAAAGTGATTTACGATCCGAGAATCGAATTCGTTATCTCGCAACAATCAATCAATCATTCGGAGCTCGCGATTTACATAATTATGACTGACGTAACGATATTTGTTTCCGATCTCGATGCGCTCATCTTCAATCTTCGCGTAAAAGCGATCACCGACGCAATCTATGATTTCCAAATCCGGTTCTGACCACGAATATATATCGCGCGCACCATTAATTTAATGTTCTTAAATTAAATTAAACTACCCCAAATTACTATCCCATCGCGAGTCGCCAACTGTGCAATATATAATTTCGCGGAACTGCACAATCTTTTCGTTGCGTAAAATGGAAAATTGCATCTGATTGCAAGTTCTCGAGAGGCTCTACAAAATGCTGGAAATTCTTTTTCGCAAACTTTGCTGCGCACAACAGCTATACGTTTACGTAAGAAAAATCCGCTTGTTTACACAATAAAAACGTCAAAACTGATTTGAGGTAGATTATTGTTGCGAAATAACTTTATTGATGAAACCTAACGTCGGCTAAATCGGCTTACGTAATACGTTATGCGTAATACGTCGTACTTCGATACAAGGGAATATTAACTTATTTCTAAATACAAGATTGTGCACAATTCCAATTTCTAAAATGAAAGACTTCATTATTTAAAACTGCGTGAGAAATAAGATAAATTCACGAATTTTATTCCATTTCTTAAAACTTCTTATCAGATTTTATTCCGGTTAGTTTAAAACTTTTCCAACGCTGTGGAATTGATCGATAAATTTTCTGAATGTATTAAAGGATTCGTTTACATTATTTTTTTAATCTTCCTGAGATATATGTTCATTGTTTTCGCGACCGTAAGGTCACGGAAACTAACGGGGATCGATCGGAGAGTTCAATCACCGCCGTTCAGAGACGTTTAATGAGCGATATCAGAAAACTCAACGAGATTTCTGCAATCTTATTCTTACATACGTCGGGCTCTGACTCATACGCTAAATAATTCATCATGCGGTTTCTTACAGCAGCGTTATAAAAAGTATCGGTTACTGGTATACATTCCGAGAAAAAGTCTCAAGTGATTCTTTTCGCGACTGGCCGACTAGATGAGATTTTTAAGCTTGTGATTATATAAATCGTAAATTGGCGTGTTAAAAGTACATATCAGTGCAGAGATGCTGTTATCTAATATTATCACGGGAAATAAATCCTAATAGTTTCAAACGTGTCTAACCAAATAAATATTTTCTCGTATCTTGCGCCTTCGTTACTAGACGTTATTTTCCCGCAAGATAATAGACTCAACTAGACGAGTTGTACGTGATACAAGATTGTAAATATGACGGAATGTAAATATATGTAATAAACAACTGATTACATCACACGTTAAAATCACGAGAAACTAATCGCGTCTGTTTTTATATATTTATCGTCTCTTTAAAATTTATCGTTGTTACACAAATTAAACAACTTTAATTAATTAATCGTTAAATAATTAATAATTAATAATTTTCGTTCTAAGTATCGAGTAATTACAATTTTATTACTCTTACTCTTTTTTATTATACTTTATCGCGCGCGGTTTTTTTTTTATGGCTTATTGTACTCTCCGAGCATGAGAACTTCTGTCGAAACCAATTACATCACGGATGAACCGTCTAATCCGTGTGACTCATTTCCTTTTTCCTTGCAACTGATCACACTATGCGACGAAGCCGGCTATCGAAGCTAACTAATCGGCTTTCAATCGTAAAAATAAATGACCGAAGTGTCGCATAGCGGCGCCAAAGTACAGTTAATAAATCAATTTTATGTCAAAGGATGAAAAAAACAAAACGTATACTCGTGAGAATACGAAGTCATGCTGAGGAATGCAATTATTACACTACCTATGATAAATGCCTATAACTATCGTTCTGACTCATGGAAAGCTACATTAAAGAATTTCGCGTGTTTTTATAATTAATAATTCTACAATATGACTAGAAAAAAAAAATATAATAATCCACTAATAACTAATAAATAATTCTCGTTCTCCTTAAAAAAAAATATCTTGTGATAAAATATAATTATAGACGTTTATTATTTTGAACCACGAAATATGCTATAAATTTAATAGTGAATCATCGTATAATTTCGGAACACTCGATATACATATATGTTCGCGTTCACAATAAGCGCTCCGTATACACATGCGGATAATTATATTCGACGAGAACCGCCGCAAAGTTCGGAAAGTCCAAAGGAAAAATTCACAATATGTACGGTTTCTGTCGGTTTGCTTGCTTTGCCGAGCGGATATTTATGCGGCTTCCAAGTTTAAAGTTTCCTCTTGTCGACGGCTAACTGTGCATTGTTTTTCAATTTATCGCGTTATATATAAACTACGGGTTTCTGAACAAATATATCGCATATGTATCGCGTTACATAGAGCGATCTGTGACGTTACACGGATATAAAAATGCGCATGTATGCAGATATAGATACGCGATTGGCATACGTCGTTAATAATCGAGTCGATCATCGCGCCACGAGGAACATTCCTACCGCGAGAGAATTGATGACGAATCTTGACATGAAACTAACGATCCGGACTGGTCGCACGAGAATGAAGGTCAAGTTGCTCCGATATGTAAAAGCATTAACTCGTCGTATAACTGTCTTTAATTAAGGTCAGTGATTATATCGCTCCAAAACGTCAAATAATTACCGCCGAGTGCATTACAAGGATATAGGAACGTTTATTAAAGACAAATAGGCTCGATGATTCAATTTTATGTTTAGTCTTCACATCCTCGAATATTTTTTATTTTAATCTAAAGTTTGTCAAGAAACGATTGATATAAAGGATCGATACTATATTAAAAAGTTCATAACCGAAAAAAAATCGAATATTTTTGATTTATAATCCATGCGACATATGGGCTTATTTTACGATCTGCGCTTTCTCTCTCTTCCTATATCACGACCGTTTTTAATACCGAGCCTGTAATCAAACTAAATAAATACCATTCGAAGCTTGCGTATATTCTACCAGCGACCCAAACTAATATATCTAATCCTTAATAAGACCGACTTTCGATAAAATATATACGACAGATGAAAAAACGAGAATCGGGCGATAAAATGTTGAAATTAAAAAAATTTTTGTTTTACTAGCACTTTTTTACGATTAATCATAATATCTCCACGCACGCGCGCACAAATGTTGAAATTGAAATAAATTGAAATAGTGTGTGTGAAGTTAGCATATCATTTCGTGGAAGATCATAAATAATTAAGAGTTCTGGCTTTATTTTCACATATATTTAATTACCTTCGATACAGGAACGTACGATCGTAAATTATATTATTGACGGAAAGTTGAAAATAGATATATTCTGATTTGTTTGATTGATGAATTTGTAAAAATTTTCTCAATTGTTCAACAAGCTGCTAATCCAAGGATTTCTCCTCCTGGAGGCGATATAATATTGATGAAAACACTAGCGACACGATAAGTATGTCCTCGCTATCGGCAACACATCATTCGAAATGTAAACATATAAGTCAGCGTCACGTTATATAATAATTACTATTAGAGATTAAGAAACGTCACCTGGAGGAAAATCCGCGCAATCCGGAGAAAAGATACGGAGGAACTGGTTTAGTCAGACATACTAGTTGCGAATAACTGGCAACGAAAGGAACGCTCGGTATCGACTGTTCTTACTCACACGTCGAGTAAAAAAATCGTTTGCAGAGGCTTCATGCTGCTGCGCCACATAATTACTACGGGACGGTAAACCGTGCGAGTAAAACCGAGAGAAACAGAGACGGAGAGGGAGACGGACTACCGGAGAGAGGGAAACGACGGTAACTGTAGATGGACAAGGGAAGGGAGGAACGGGAGGGAGTCCGAGGGCAGGGCCGACAATCGAAACGATGAAAGAACAAGAGGAACCGAAGGACGAATCGGTTACAATAGTCAGGGATCGTACCTTCTATTTTTTTATTATAAGGGAAAGAAAAGGGGAGAATCATGATAAAAAAAGGGGATTTTTTTAATGAAAAAAGAGGAATTTTAAATGATGAAAAACAGTCATATGTTCAAATCAAAAGACTAAAATAATAAGACTAATATATTATTTGAACAATAGTATTTTTGTTGAAAATAAACGCGATATATATTTAATCTATATAACTTCCAATAAAATCTACATGAGATTTTTTAAATGTTTTTACATAACCCAATAAATAATTTAAAAGAAAGACGAACATTATAAGCGGTAGAGGCACGTTTTAAAAATAATTGCATACTTATTCTTTGATCATTTTCAGTGACTTTAAATCTTTTGTTTATCTCGTCTTAATAAGTTGAGATTTTTTTTATACCTTTTAGGCAAAAAAATTGCATTCCATCAATTCTATCACTATGTATATTCATCAATTCTATCACTATGTCCGTTGCTAAGATTTGAAGCGAGACCACTGATCGACGTTGCGAACGTGAGCACGGATCGCGGCGGACAAAATATATCATAAACGTCTGTGGTTGATCAGTGTCAATAGGCGCGTTCAGCAAAACAAACCGCTTGTTTATAACAATCGAATGTTTTGCTCTTATTTTTAAAGCTAACAAATCAATGTTGATTATTGACAAGACGTTGACAAATTGATAAACGCGGTTATTTTTTATTAGTTGGATCAAAACTTTAAGGCTTTCGTGTACTGGCCATGTTAATTATAGGGGAAATAGAGGAGTGGATTTAAGAGGAAAAAAGAGGAAAGGGGGAAAATAAGAGTACGATCCCTACAATAATGAAGAAAATTCCTAGAAAATTTTTTATACAATAGTATTGAGAATCCGAGAGAAAAAATCGATTCTCCGTATGGTATGTGAGGAGACATGACGCGTAAAAAAGTCGACCGCAATGGATACCAGAAAAGAATATAAACAGAATTCAATATATGATAAACAGTGGTTTCACAATCAGTTACAAATATCGCACTGTGAACAACAAAATCCGACTGAAAAAGATCAGTTAATGACTGTTTCAATCAGTGATATTTTAAAAATTGTCTCTCTTGTATTACTTAATATTATATATATGATAAATTCATAGTAATATATTCTGTTAAAAAAATATTTGAGCTTGAGTAAAAGAGTCTTGTTCGCTTTTTGTGGGTCTATCACTTCTTAAGTATAAAAAAGTATAATATGGATATAATTCTGAATTTGAATACTAGTTATACCAAATCTTACTATGCTGTAATCATAGTAAAATATAAAATGGAGGAAAAATTTGAATGTTCTCACGGAAGATCAATAAAATATTCACTGATCTTCGGTGGAATTTTGTTATTGCTTTAATTAATGATATTTTTATTGATTTTGTTTAAGAGAGTAAGATCGATATACAAGAAAAGAAAGGATATACATATAAAATTATATGTATAAAAGAATATTAGAAGAAAAAGGGATAAAAGATACATGTGAGAAAAATAAAAATAGAGCCGGGAAAACACGAGTTGAAAAATTGAACATCTCGAAATTGTGGTGCCGAGAAAGAAAATACCGAGGGAAATGCAAAGAGAAGACGAAATATCGTGTTGTTACAGAACGTGACACGGCGAACGAAAACCAATTCGTTCTGTTCGAGATAGAGAGTGAAAGAAGGTCAAATTGGTTGAAGGCCTTATATGAGAGCTACTCCAAAAATACAGCGTTGGAAAGCAATTGCGTGTACAATCACTCGAATTAATATGCGGGCGTTAAGGCAAAAAATATTCTCCCTCTGCCGATGATTACGTGGCTATATTTATCGAGCGAAACTCGAGTCGAGGCGAAAAATATTCTTCATTTACATTCATCGCAAACAAAGAAACTCAATGTTATATAATGATGATATAAACGTCATTGATTTCGCGGTTTTTAAATTAAAAAAAAAATAGATAGCATAACATATGCAATATATAATTTAAAAAACCGAAACACGTGATCAAACATAATAGATACAGAATGTTAGAAAAGAGATTTCATGATTTGGAAGATAGATTGTATTCTAATTCAACGAAAGATATCTAATCAAGATGTATGTAGGTCAAAGAATTAATCTTTTTTTTTTTTTGTTAAAGATAAAAAAGCAATCTTTTGTTTGCCAGAGAAATAAAAGCGGTTTATATGAAGATTTTCTGATTCTTCTAATCATTTTGCACATAAAAAGTATTGAGATAATATTATCGAAAAGAATAAATATTTTATAAGATATTTTTACGATAAATATATCCAACATATTTTTATTCTGATGGCATATATCCTGTAAAATACGATAAAATAAATATTTTCTCTAAGACGATACATATTCTAAGAAACATTTCACACATTTTCAATGATCTTATTTTACTTTTATATGTAAAATAATTTTTTTTTTTTTAGTTCGGAAGAAAGTATATATTGTTATATATAAGCATTGTTATCTGTATTATTAAAACTAAAAACTAAATCACTTCTATCTCTGGCAAGATTAATTTTCCAGCCTTGCGATTCTGATTATACATTTTTTATAACTGCTATCTGCCCTCTAATTGTAAGCTTTTAAACGTTCTATATAAACGCGAAAAGTGTTTTAAAAATGGATTTTGAGAGATTTAAATACAGATGTAACGGCCCCATTATTTACATTTCGCTATTTCGCTCACCGTTTCCTCTCTCGTGCACGTGCACTTGGCAAGTGCGCGCGCACTCAATTACACACAGGTGGTTCACGCGACGATCTAGCGTTATCTGGGCGGCCCTTTAGAAGGGCACGCGATCGATCGCGTCGAAGGTGCTCCGTGCGTGTCTCGATCACGGTCGCACCTTTAAAGGTGGAAAATCTTCGCGACTAAATTCGTCGACTAAATTCTAAAAAAGATACTATTTATAGATTGCGAGGCGTGTTCGTGCGAGAAACATAAATTGAACACTCGTAGTAAATTGCGATATTTGCAAAGCGTCAATTTCGTGCGATTATTCTCTCATATTTGTCGAAATTACCAATTGAATAGTAAAAAAAAAAGTTATTATAATATTCATCATTCATACTGAATTTCGCGAATTGTTCAAAAATTTCTTTCTTCTCGATTACTACTAGCTACATACTAAGAGATCTAAATGATCCTTAAAAAATCGTTATTTTGGAGCGTATTTTCGTTTCGACATCTACGATAGACTAAGATATCGATTCTGTAATTCAAGTAAGGGTAAATTACAAAAATGAGCGAATTTACTAGATTTGGACCAATGAAATTATAATTTTTTTAGTAAATTCGTTCATTTTTGTAATTTTCACCTTCGCTTGACCAAAAATTGAAATAAAATAAAATAAAATAAAAAGAGTAGAATTCTTGAAATATACGGAATACTTTGATGACACTTTGAACACTTTTAACGTTTAATGCAGGTTGCGCATTGATGATATTCAGGGTCAAGCTGTTTTCCATAAGAATAGCCATACGATTGTCGCGACGAGAGAGACTCAATTAACGGAAGGAGAGACTAATCGCCTCGAACATTCAGACCAGGACGGAGTTATCGTTATCGCCTTCTCGCTGCAGATTGAATGCGCTTCGCGAAAGGCCGTGAATACGAGGACGTCGACTAATCTGCATTTTAACGTTGAAAATCCTGCTTTTTATACAGATCTAAATTACATAAATTAATTCTTTAACACTCTGTGTATATATCTATCTATTTATATATATATATAGATTTGGACCAATGAAATTATAATTTTTTTAGTAAATTCGTTCATTTTTGTAATTTTCACCTTCGCTTGAATTATAGAATCGATATCCGGCTATAAGAGATAAACATCTGATATTGCAGCGACCGGCTGTTTATGCGGACATCTTTAATTACATGTGCAACAACGGTTCACGTGAACATGCGATAATAATAATATAAATAATCGATAAATACTTTTCTCGTGCTTTTATGATTCGCGGCATATAACTTTATTTTCAGTGATAAATCTAAATCTTGATATGTATATATTCAACAAATATTCGCTAAAGCAGTATAAGTATTACAGTATGCTAAAGGAGAGATAACGCGAATATATGTATATATATATATTGTCGCGATAGCGCTCGAATATTGTGTACAACTATAGAAATCGTCACGAAGAACAACCATAATTGTAAAGAATGACAAACCGTGTATGTCAAAAGATCATGACTTTGCAAGATCGTTGTGTGTGTGTGTGTGCGCGCGTGCGTGCTGTAAAAATATAGAGAGACACTCGTCATAATAAAATGCTATATAAATTAATGTTTTCTCACTTTAACGAAATTACTATTTTTGATTATATAAATATAAAACAGCTCTTGTTTAATTTTCTAAAAAAATTTTGTCGCATTATAGATTATGTTCTCTCAACACATTAAGCGATGCATTTACATCTGTCAGATATTCGCCACAAGTGGTTGCATTGTTTGCAGCGAAATTAACATACGATTTGCTAATCACAGTTACGAACATAAATTGTGACATGTGACGACAGCGATACCGGTTATATCGAAACATGTTCGATAACATTAAAAGGCGAGACTATTATTTGAAAGATTACGCGTGATTTAATTGTATTGGTGAGATAAGATCTCTTATCATGATAAAGTACTATGGCTAATCTATTGCAATCTTATCAAGCGTAATACGATAAATATTTTGATATTTATTATAATTAAAATATTTAAAAATTTTTCAAGTATACCTCTAGGTGCCATTTTGATACCCCATAAACCTTTTAATTCGTTCAATAAAAAAAAAAAAAAAAAAAAAAAAAAAAAAATTTACACAAAATATTCCGGTTTCCATCGCGTCGCAATTTTGAGAAAATGAAATATTCAGCGTTAAAAAAAAAAATTACGGGAGATAACTTACTCTCTTTCTTTTATTTGAAAAAAGCTATTTTTTATTAAATTGCGTAATAGTATTAATAATATCTTAATACACTATATATATGCATATAAAATATGCATACGATAACACGGGCATCTTTTCGCGCCCGACTGGGTTAAAAACTGCTGAAAAGAAAAGAAAGTTTGAATGCAATGGATCCCACGATTCTAGATGCAGAATAAATACAACGTGATATATCATAAACATGTGATATAGTTAGTAATTGCGCCGTCACGATAACGGCGAAAAAATAAGAGCACGGTGCAATGTCCATCTTGCATTACAAGATGGCACACATATGCTTCATATAAGCATTCTCATACTTGCGCGAAACACAAATCTAAATATATAAATAACTTCTACGCGTGTGACAATGAGACTATATTTATACGCGCCGAGAGATCCTGAAGAATCAAAGATAATGGCAGATGCAAATATAAAAAATTTACAGATAAATATAATTACAAAACAATCTCATTTACAGATAAATATAATTATAGAACACTCAAAAAAATGTCTTGCTGATATAGGTAGATTTCTAGGTGTCACAACAAAAATTTATCGCTATTTTTTGTATCTGTTAGAATATTGTCTGTTACATATAGAATTTATAGCAGCAATATTCTAATAATATCTTCTAGAAAATTTAGGTCCCATTGCCAAATGTTAATCACTGCATTGGATAAATATGAGTTTCGATACTACAGCTAGAACGATCTTTGTGAGAAATATAACTGCCAATTATAACTGCAGCATCGAAAAATTGAGAGAAATTGTTTAAAAGAGCTAGATAGATTGGGCGCGTTATACAAATATGTTAGACGTGAGGATTATATATTCATTTGTTTCTTGCCGCTAATTTTTTCTGTGTACCACAGCCAAACTTTATAACAAGTATGATTGGCCTTAACATGGATAGGCGCCACAGAAAAACATTCTTTCTAAATTTCACAAACAGTTCAGATATAAATTCTGTCTCTGTCACTTAGATTGATTAAATGCGAAACATATGCGATATCACAGTATTTGCTAATCATTTATGTACCTCAGTTAATTTTGCGCACCCAGAAAATTTTTGCTGTAGTTGCAATACCACTTTTTTGAGTGAACAATCTCTCCGTGTATATATACGATTCAAGAAAACGGCGATGTATATATGTAAATTAAGAGATAAAAGATAAGAGTTTTAGCATACGCGACTGCATCTAGAATTATGTATCCAAAACTTAAACGTACATGAAAGAGACTCGACGTATTACATTACGTAGCGATGTCAATAAGAGAAATAATAATGGTATCTGCGTAAATTAGGTCTCGCCATACCTTGTTAAAGCACTGGGCAATTCGACCTTGACAGGTAGTCTTAACTTATGCATTTTACTTTATACGTACACGCACTACTATGTCATTTAAAGTACAGTCTTCTCTCTTCGCTTCTCTCTCTTTCTTTCGACCTTTCTCTATCTCTTTCGCAGCCAGATGCGTGCAAACGCATACATACACACGTGCATAAAGAAAGCACGCGCTTATACGGGACTACGTGCGAGATGTAACGGGAAACATAACCAACGAAATGCGCATCCGAATACTTTCTTTAGAGAGGAAAGGAGAGAGTATAAGAGAGAAAATAGAGCAAACACGCACGGTGCGTGATTTTTTGAGAGAAAAGAGATATTGAAAGAGAGAAGAGAGAGAGAGAGAGAGAGAGAAACGAGGGAGAGCCACAACACTAATGAAACGACACACGAACGAAACTAACCAACTATATAACGGAGGAGCGGGGGAGAGGGTTGGCAGTTCTAGCGAATGATTTTACATGGACACTGGACGGCAAACGACTCCTCTTCGGGCTCGCGTACGTCTCTCGGCGACGACGGACACTCGGGACTAGATTCACGACGCAAAGTCATCGGTCACACGCGATGTTAACGTACATACACACGGACTACGCACACACGCGAGTGGCGAACGCAACGCACGCTCCGCTCCGTTTCGGTTACGCGACGATCATTTGGACGACGCCACCGGCGACGATCCGTGGTATCCGTACACACTCGTACGTTTGCACCGTCGTCGCACGCACTGACGGCTGACGGCTATAAGCATACGGCGCACGAGCTCCGCGCAAGCTCTGTCCTTTGCCCGCGATTTGCGCATCCCGACTAGAAGCGACGTCACGTCGAGAGAAAACAAAGACGGCGATGTGAGCGCCGCCCGTGGCGGCCGCGAAAAGCCCGAGATTATCGACCGACACTTGTCCGCGAAAATTTGAATTCATCGTCGCGTCGATATCAAGAGTAAAACCTTAATCAGGCTCGATCGTTTGGATTGGCATTAATTATAGTCTACTAAATTATTTATCTTTCTTCTTCTTCTATATGGCTGCTTAGGTTTTTATAAAGAATTTGCCTATACGCCAGCTGGTGTTTAAATAAAAAAGGATCCCCCTGAGGATGAATTGCAAAAATTAAATCTAAAATGGAACTTGCGCGAGAATGCGCTCAAACACGCTCGCGAAATCATTTATCCTTCTAGAAAGAAACAGGAAATTTATACAATGATAGGGGATTTGATTAATATTGTGCTAATCATAAGTTAATATGTCTTTCTCTCTATATATTAATTTGTTAATAATTGATTAATTGTCTACCGCTACCGATATATATCCCATATATGCCTTATTTAACTTTTTCGGAAATAAATTATTTTGAGTTAATAAAACATATGTGTAAGTTAAGTTTTTAAGGAAATTTTTAAAAATATAAAAATAATTTATTTCAATCTTAATTTTAAACAAAATTTATATCGGAATCACGTGCATCATTAAGAACGAAACGTTACAAATGCTTACTGATCCTCATTATCAGTATCAGGTATATAAAAATACAGAATTAATTAATATTTCTTTAATATTTCTCAATTTGACGCCAATCAGAAAGCGACAAATTGCTCATCTCGCTTTTTTTTAAAGAATAAAAATATAAAAGATCAAAATAAATAGTTTATTATTGCTAACATTTTTATATCTCGCTATGGATAACATTTGTGATATTGTGAAGCACGAAAATACCTAATGAAAATACGTATATATATACAAGAATGAAATGAACGTGATGGAAAATGGTATTTTATGGAATATTAGCGATGAAAATATTGCTTTATTTAAAGCAGATGAAATACATTATCGATGCTGCTTTAATGCCGCTTCGAAGTACGAACGCGGCCATGATATATGATCCATTCTTCGTGCGATGATCGGATAATGCGTAATGTAACTGTAATAATAAAATAATGCGTAATATGATACATAACTAACAATAGTACAGGTCTCATGATTTCAAATCTACAGATGAGAACAATAAGCATGAAACAAAGGAAAGCCTGCGCTACAAAATTTGTTGCAAAAATCACCGAATTGCCAAGCTTGCACTTATATGTGTATGTATATGTGTGAATGCGTTACTATTAAATTTGTTATCTGAATCTGAATCGTTTTTTCCAATTCGTCACGGGCCTAACTCATTAATCTTAATTTAGTAAGAGTTGAATTAAATTAACTGACAATTTATTTGTTTAAATTTCCGCATATAATAAAAATAAACATCTAATTAGATCAAATCAAATAAAATAATACTGAAATAAATTTAATAAAAATGTTCTATATTTATAGGTGACAGAAAAGCATTTTTGGACTCTCTTAACAACAGCACGTTCATTTAATCACTGGTATCGTTCGCACAATTGAAAATTGCCAATGTGAAGCGAAGCTGCATTAAAGAGCAAAAAGAAAGTATATGTACACGGAAAAGCACTTGCCGAGAAAACAGATGATCGCTTACCTAAGCAATGCTTTCCTCCAGCAATAGTCCGTCTCGATAACGAGCAACTGCAATTTCATCATATATGTGGAGGTGGCCCAAGACATAAAAACGAATCCGTGCACGCTGCAAGGGCTTTTCTCTTGGCGAAAATCCACCCCTGACACTTTTTCCTTCTCGCAGATGAAAGCGCAATTCTGTATTATTCAGGCCGCGATTAGTCGCGCGCGACCCAATTATCCGAGTACGGGTCTGTACTATCGATCAATCGGAACGGAACACACGGAACAGATCGGAGCGCAGACGCTTTTTCTGTCTCTTCTTCTTTCCCTGCTACTGAGAGAAAGAAAAAAGGAGATGCTAGAACTCCTCTGGAAAACGCGGATGAATCACACTGACAGCATCTAAATGAATGTGTTAAACGCGATGACTGCTTATCCATAGAGAATGGAAGCGCGCGAGCGACGGGATCTCCTCAAACACGAGGACGATATCTTCCAATTGTCATTTTCGTAGCTTCTTCTCGTCGTTGCCTTCCTTTTGTTGCTGCCCTTTTGCACTAAAACACGGACAGTGACGAAAAAAAGAAAACGACGACGGAGTCTGCCTGTCTGGCTGCTTGCTTGCCTGCCCCGTGACTGGCATCAGTGTTTTTCGGATGCATTGTGACAAGGCGCACGCGCCACCTCATGGATCGCCACCCCTCTGTCACGGACGAGCATTACAATCGGCTGGTTAACTACGTTAGCTGCCAATGACGTCACGCAATACGATTCATTCATCGAATGTTCGACGACCGCACATGGCTGACCCTGAAGACACAAGCATTTGGGGTGCGCGTCCGGGTCTCTTCTTCTAGACTAGAACACTCGTTTTCTCAGAGGATGAAATCTCTAGATGGAAGGATAATCGGACAAACAATTAGGAATGAAATAAAATTAGGGATTATCGTATTTCTTCGTCTACGCGAACAGAAACTATAAATATATAAGTCAGAGGTATTTAATAAAGTTTAAGTTAATACACTTTATTCATAATTCAAAATTTAATTTGAAATTCAACTTCCAATACATTTAATAGAATACATGTATCTCATAAAATCTATATTTTCATAAAATATCACAAAAAGAAGAAATAATATGATGAGAATGACATTTTAGTTGCAAAGGCAAATATCACATAGTGGCATTATAAAAAATTCTATCTGACCTCCTTCCCGAAAAATGGATAGTAATAATCGTTTTTTCCATACACAAGATTAGATGCATAAAATTCAATTAAATTTATAGTAAATTTTATTAATTTGAAAAAAAATAAAAAATATTTTTATCAAGTTGAAAAAATTAATACAAATGAAACTATATGTAGATATGGAATTGAGAACAAGTGCAATTAAAAATGGATATGTGTGCGCGTGCATGCGTAAAAGTCGAAAGGAATGAAATTTGTAACAATATTATTTAGAATAACACTTATTAATTTATTATACATTTATATAATATAT
>NW_021849528.1:464072-468213 GCF_003651465.1 Formica exsecta
TATATATATATATATAAAATTCATTATATACATACTTGCATAATATATACAATAATTACAAAAGTTACCTTTTATGATGTACAATCAACTCTACAATCATTCGATTTTTTACTGTTGTATGTAAAATTTTTTTCGATTGCGGATGATTCTTGAATTCCCATCTTTTGCAAATACAAATGTCTTCTCAATTGCTTTTGTAGCTTAAACTCCCTGGATTCTTTTAACTTTCGGTTTGGCACATGCCGTAATGCTTTTTTCCAATTTCCTGTATATCTTAAATCCAATAATATATTTATCATCTGATTGATTGAAAATCTTTTACATGAACTAGGACCCCACTCCATATATCTTTCTAGTGGCAATTTGCCCATGCGAATACCATCCTTTTTGGCTTTTGCCAAAGATAAAGGTTCTGAATTAGTCTACAAATTGACAAAAAATTTTCTTAACAAAAGACATGTATGTAATATATATTTATATTATAAAAAAATTTTATATCCATTTACCGTGTCTATCATTGCACCTATGATATATACAGTGTCAGGATCATATTCAGTTATATCAGTTTTACAATGTGGAGTAAGATACAATAACTGATCCTTCTGAAACAAATCTAAGTAAGATTGTGATGTCACAATTGCTGGAAAATCGTCATTCAATAAAGTAGGAACGTTGCGCTGAAAGTATTCCATAAGCAATCCATCTTTGTTCAAATTACAATAATAAAGACACATAGGATCGACATGAGCACGATTGTTAGCAAAAGACAGAGTTAGCTGCTTAGCACAATTGTGAATTTGATGAAAGTTCATATAGCTCTCATAGCTGCAATCAAATACAACTTTTGGTGCAAACATTATGGCTTGCATTAATTTAGCATTGTAATAATGGTTCATAGTTGTTGAATTTATACGCATAAATATCGAATTATATGTGAGTCCATATTTTATTTTGCCAGTATCCTTTGTCTGCTGAGCTTCTGCTTCTGCTTTCTCGGCAAGCCATTTAGCCTTCTTCAACTCCTTTCTCATTTTCTCATTTTTTTTGTGAGTTTCATTACACCACAAATAGTAAAGATATTTTCTGTACAGCATTAAAAAAAGAAATCATCTTAATTAAGATATTAATCAAAGAAATTAGTTAAAATCGCAAAGATATTTTTGAATATGAGAAGAAAAGAGATATATAAGGTACTTACTTTCTTTGCCTCTTGCTCGGTAGTTTTAACAACAGCAACCAATTATCTGGATTAAGTTTTTCAGGAACTTTCTCGGCATCGTTTCGCATTACATCTATCTCTAACTCTAATATTTGATAACGTTTTATGTCTTCGGGATTGGAAAGAAAGTCATCAGGCTTCTGCTGCACATCACTTTTCATTACACTTGTCTCATCGGTCTTCTCGTTGTTCGCGATCTGACAATAAACCCGTTTGTACACTGTATTATTCCAAATACAACGAGAGCTCGCATAGCAATCGATCACGGGTAATAAAATACTTTCGTGGCTTGACTCTTGCGTCAAAAGTTTCCTATGAATCTTCGTCGAAACAATCAGACATCTCCTAAAATGATTATACATCGTACAAGTATAACTTTTCGCAACAATTGCTGTTATCTTCCTCTTTGTTCCTTTTGATTTCCGTCCGTTCGACAAAGTACGTACAACATTGGTAATTTTAAAAGATTGGATCTTTTATTTCATTTCTAGTCAGTTAAAATTCGGGTTTTCTCCACGTGTTGTCATTCTAGTATAAATGTTTTATGATTGTAAGTACATATTGGTATATCAAATTAAATGTTTATTAGTAATATTCTTTACTAGATTTTCGTTTTTTATAGTACGCAATATATACTACGTTTTCGAATTTTTGTGTAATGTTAAAAACTGCGAATATATACCATCTTTGAATACATATATTTCTAACCTGTGCTAACATAACTGAACATAACCAACAGAGAGTAGTAGAGATATATATCTACGCTGTCTATGTCCACAGAGGGCGTATCGTTTTAAAGGATCACCTAAAACCGAGCCATGACTCTCTCAAGCTTCTTTCTGGTAACACAGTGCGATCTTTCATATTTTTTAATAATTTACTAAAAATCATGCGAGCTAATAAATTACTAAAAAGTTTAGAGTTGTGTTCGAAAATCTACTCATCGGATAGAGAAGCATATTAATTAATGACAATAAAATCTTTGCTCTTGTTCTGATTGATCAATTAAACGCTACTCTGATGTCCGATAATGTTAACATCTTTGAACGTAACCATGTTGTATAGTGCACATTTCTAATAAAAATACGAATAGATTTTAGTTCATTTATGCGATTGACATATATCTGATGATAGCGCAACAATCTAAGAAAAAAACGCGGCTGTCCCTTCCTGTCTTTTCTCAGATTCTTTATAATTTGAAAAATCTTTCAGGATGATTATTCTGATGTAATTTCAGTCTAAATAAATTTGTGAAGATTGGGGCAGACGTAATGCATCCGAAAACGTAATCTAATCATGGAGTATTTGGGTGAAATAATCTCCTTTGGAATTGATACCGTCGTATTCGCTATTTGTTTAAAACAATATATCTACTACAAGAATTCAATTGCGGCGGTTAAGGTAGACAATCAATCATTCAATCGAAAATTTTGAAATATATTACAATTTAAAAAGAGATATGCTAAAACATATATAATATTTAAGATAGCTTGGAAGGTAGAAAATTCATGTGTGTATTTTACAGAGTGTTGAACTGCATGACATTGGATCAGATCTGAAAAATCTAATAGATAACAGTCCGAATAACAAAATAGATTATATTGCTGTCAAAGGAATCGTGAAACCATTAGGAGAATCGTTGCAAAGTATCAATAAAAAAGATGTCACTGGAGTTATACAGAAGTTTAGAGTTAGTGAACATGTTATTGCTAGAACATCGACTGGTTTCTGGTAAGTCAACACATGCATTTATAAACAATAATGATATGTAAATATCAATAATCTTCTTGACTCACTATTATACTTTCTTAATTGATTGTAATACCATAGGTCTGCTCATGAACGAATAATTCAAAAAGTTTATCGTGTAGTACCATTTGTTTTACAAAGGGGATGGTACTCAGTGGAAATTATAGATCCGTTATCCGCTGATATCTTAGATTTGGATATAATTTCTGATAATTTTGAACCTAGTGTACCTACATTTGCGGATCTTGTATGGGGATTTTTTACAGGTAATTGTGCAATGAGATGGGCTGAGATTACTTATTTTTCTTCTATGAGATATTGAATTATTTATATATGTCTTATAGAAAATTCAAGTTTTAAAACTTAATTTATAATGTTATTATTTATTAGGAGTGCGTCAACGTGGCATACAATCTACGGAAAAAATGTTGCGTGACAATTCAATTATTACAGCAATAGGTGAGCTCTCGAGATCACAAACTAAATCAGACACTCTTATATTGCAATCTCCGTTAAATGGGTCTCCTTTTTATATAACAAGCATGTCAATCACCACTTTAATAAGGAATTTGGATGATCGTAAGAAGCTATACAGGTATTTATAAAATTCAACAAAATAATAATTACCATATTATGTATTACTTAATTAAATTTGTATTAAACACATAATTTTCTGAAATCTAGGATATTTTGTGTAATAAGTGGCGCAATTGGATTATTTCTCGGAGGAATCATGGCAAGACGCTACTGGAAGAATAAACAGGAGCAAAGATTGGTGGAGCAGTTACGACAGACGCTTGAGACGTCTCGTCAAGAAAGACGTCAAAGAGTCAGGGATAGGGATCTCAGAGAAGATCAAATATGTGTCGTTTGCAATACAAATGCTCGCGAAATTATTCTACTGCCTTGTGGTCATGTATGCATATGTGAAGATTGTTCGGCTAGCATCAATAATAACTGCCCCATTTGCAGAACAGAAATCACCCAAAGAGCAGCAGCGTATATAGTATGAATTTTATTTTGATATGCGTATAATTTTTATAAAATAAATACTTCTATTGTATTACAAACAAAAAAATATATATATATAATACAAAACTAATGAGTGATAAAATCAAAATGCTACTGCTCTGTTTAATTCAGATTATAATATTTTTACATAGATGATATATA
>NW_021849528.1:469595-501249 GCF_003651465.1 Formica exsecta
TATATATATGTAGCTTTATTATTCATAGATAAAAATTTAACTTGTACATGTGTATTAATTTTTATCAATATGCGGTATTTAATATGCAATGTTAATATATATGAGAAGAGTGTTTATCACAAAAAAATATATATTATTTTTGTTAGCATCAATTTTAAGACTATGTATATATATATAATAATCCTTTGTTTCATAACTTATTATTTGATAATTTATTATCATCTCAAATGTACCAACAGTAAAATATTTTTTTCATCAATAAGTGCAATGAAAGAGAAATAAAAGAAATATTTTCTGTAACAATATATATTGTATATAGCCTGTGCTATATATTTAGATACATGAAAACCTTAAAAATCTATATTTTCCTGTTCATTTCTCTTATTTATGTCCAAACTCATTATCTTCTTAGCTTTATTAGATTTGCCAATACCAAGTTTTGGCAGCCCTCTATTCAAACCTTCCAATAAAACGCAAGCTTTACATATTTCTTGACTTGAAACAAATCCACATCGAGTACAATTCCTTCTTTCTGGCATCTTTACATTATTGTTCACTTGCAACTGCTCGCCTAATATGTAACAAATAGAAAATAATAATAACATTATCTTCAATTTACATAATAGAAATGTTTTAATATTACAATAAAATATAATAAGAAATTCTTACCTGAATGTATTATGTCTATAATGGATGAAGGTCTCATTTTCTCCAAATCCTTTAGAAAAGCCCGTGCATGACCTCTATAAGCATTTGGAGCATATATACATTCTGTAGAGAAATATACTAGATGCTTAAAATATGCATACATGACAATTTCTTTTTCATATGCATATTTCAGTGGCTTACAACGCATGATGGAATCTGCACCTGTCTGTATTAACATATTTACATATCAGTCTCTGATTTATTGAGATTTCGCTATTGCATATATGCACAATAGTATATTCTTACAGTGATTACAGATGTACATCTCTGCAGTCGAGCAATATCGCCTCTTAAGACATTCATTAACACCGTTTCAGCGATATCATCTGCATTATGACCAGTCACAATACAATCTACCCCCAAAATTGCAGCACCTCTGTCCAGTGCTTGTCTCCGAAAAACACCACAAAATGTGCAATTGTTTTTCCGGCCAATCTAAAATACAATTATGTATTCTATCACAATGTATTTAACTAGAATTTTTGAATGTATAGAAGTTATTAAATGTATTGTACCTCTGCAACTATAGAATCCATTGTCCATCCATATAATTCTTTGTATGATAAGATTTTAAGTGGAATGCCATAATCATCTCTGTTCTGTGCGACAGTTTTCAAACTATCGTCCCTATATCCTACATAATAATACATTTTATATAAAATATGTATTATGAAAAAATTTATATATATATATATATATATATTTTTTTTTATGCTATATACCAGTAATTCCTTCATCAATGGATAAAAGAAATAGATCTAATCCATATTTGTATCTTTCATTTAGTGTTTTTAAAACATATGCAAGTACAGTGGAATCTTTTCCACCTGATGCTCCAATGGCGACTTTGTTACCAGGCTTGAATAGTTTACCGTTGACAATTGTATCATGAATCTCAGTCTCAAATGCTAAGAAGAAACAATCTTTGCACAATGTATCGCCAGTTTTTGGCCTCTAAAAGAGACAAATTTTTTTTAATTACATTTAATAGTAACAATTTATTATATAAATTTTTTCAAGTAGCAAAATTTTGTGAAAATTTTTACCTTTAAAATAGCATCTCTCCCACATTTTGTGGAACAAGAGATAGGCATCTTGGTTGCCTTATTTCTCTTGATACAGCTATCGATGATAAATTATAAATTCTTGTTATATATCAATTTATATATGAATAACAAAGCAAGATTATATATAAAAATGTCTTAATGTATTTCCTCGTTAATGTATGATTGAGGTTATATATCCACGTTGCATACAACAGTCGACGAAAGAGAAAATCGTGCCTACCGCACAACACACATAATATTCGTATCTAATGAAATTTTCACTCAAGTTTAATCTTCCTCGAAACAACAATTGTGCGATTAATAATGCAGTTTTTTTTTTTTAATCACTCGAGGAAAAAAACACGAGAAAGGGACACACGATTTAGTCCTCTGGCTTCTCGGGTGGCGGTCCGCAAGGTTGCAGCATCTTCTCCATAAGATTGAATCTAACTCGCGCCTTGGCTTCGTTCTCGGCGATCGCGAAGAAGTTGAGTAGATCGTAATGACCCATGTACGAACTGCAAGAATCCCGGTGCTGATTCACCAGCCATTCGAACTTGGTCGTATCCGCGTGTCCTGTGCCGATATACTTTGACTGCAGATGCTCCAATTGACTGTGAATATTATAGCGTTCGCCCATCTTCTCGAGCTTTCTCGCGACCTGGTTTCTCCTTGGTAGACAGTCGAATTAACGATCGCGTTTGTATTTTTCTTACACAATTGTTTGCTTGTAAAGAATTTATGTTATAGGTTACGTTTGTCCGCGAAAAGAATAAACTCGCGGAGAAATATTTCGCGCATGCGCAGTAGCGTAAGGATCATATCGATAAGTAGCGTACATATATCCATATATATCTGACCTATCGTTTGAAAAAAAAATAGCAAATATGGGAACAAATGTTATAAAAGTCTCCATTGATTGAATAGTATAATTTATCAATAATTGTAAAGCGTTTCGTTTGACGCTATTAAAATTTTGAATCATTTGTTTGACCAATTAAGACAAAAGGAGCAATTTTCTTTGTTTTGATTGGTTAATCAAACGCTTCGAAACTTTCGTAACATTGAATGAAGAATGTGAATGACATTTACAATGACGAGAATAACATTTCGTCTTTTTTTTTCACTCAATTGCCATCCTCTTCAGAAAGAGAATGGATACGTGTGAATGACGATTAGCTTGCCTCGATAAAGATTTAACGTGTCATTGGTCATTCTCATTGGTCACAGATTCTCTGCGTAAAATTTCAAAGATCCCAAAAGTTCCAGGTTCCAATGACTTTATTGGCTCGTCGGATTTGGAGCGATCCAATCCGAGCGTTCTACAAGACGCAGGGTCGCGAGTATCGGGGAATTCCTTTAGATCTCTAGTGACTTGTCGCATTCCACCGCATCGCGGCGGCACTATGCGCAGTCGTTACGTCACGTCGATATGACGTGCCAAATGGTAAATGGCTTCCACTCGGTCGAGCTAGGATTTTATGATCGAGCCGAAATCCAATCCAAAGAAAATACATGCGATATGATGCGATCGGCCGCCGGAATCATAAAAATATGATCGCCTGAGCGCCGTACGATCGCGATAGAGATTAATTTTTGGCCAAAACGCACCGGTCGTCCGCGAAATATGTGCTGAAATTGCTACGTGCGAGGAACGGCAACTACGACGAGAACGGGACGACCGTTACGCGCTCACGTCGATTCTACTGGTGCTGATTTCGGGCCTGATGCGAAGGACACCGAGGCTCGCCACGACGTTGCAGGATATACATCGCACGTGAGTATGAATTACCATCGCACGATTTCTCGGACGAGTCGTCGTCGTGGTCGAATTTTCTTATCCCCCCTGGAAGAAGAAACTGGGCGAGTCCGTGCTAGAGAAATGGCGGCCGCGCTGGCTCGTTCGAGAAATTCGTGACCACGCGTTTGTCACTTCCTGTTATCGATCGCCAATTTTCCCTGCCGCGCTTTCCGCCGAATAATATTCTCGCCCATCCTCGATCCGGGTAGCATAAACGCGACCGCTCGCTCGTTCGCTCGCTCTCTTGCACGCAAGATAATCGCGTCATTCCGCGATATCGCCCATATACGTACATCGATGTGTGCGTGAGCGAGCGCGGACGCGTGTGCGTACGTGTATGATTGTTGAGCGCGAGTGTATATCGTGAGTGTATATATCCATGACGATCGACCTCGAGACTGTGTCGGGGCACATCGGAGCGATATCGTCATTTTCGATTGTTATTGCATTTGTACTGATGTCAGGGTAAGCCGGAAGGAATCTCGTGGCCCGTTCCTGCCGAGATATCTTCCCCTGCCCACAGAGCCTCAATGATGACTGTTGACAATTGCAGCGATGTAAAGCCACCTCCAGTGCTCTGGAATAGAATGTTATTGTATATGTAGAGTTTATATGTTTGACCAATAAAAAAACTGCGTATATACTCGCAGAAATATTTGATTAAATTCATATATATATATATATATTTATATACATATACACACACATACACATCTTATAAATTTATAGCAATATATCTGTGTGACAAATGATAACATATATGCGAGGTTGTTATCTAATTTTTATTTGCCTGCAACAATTTGACTCTATTATCATGTTAATGCATTAAAAGAAATACGAATGATATTTGTGAGATTACTACATATATTATATATATTAATATCTGTCTTATTTTTAGTAGGTGACATGCCCAGCACTCGTGATATCGAACGGGCCGAACGTAATGGGAGATTTCGCTCGCGAAGAAGAGGCAGCACGAGCAGCGACGTGAATCGACACAGCTTTGATGGTGCTGATAAGCGACACAGACGGCATGGAAAGAGCAAGAATTCTGGAAAAAAGAAGAAGAAACGTTCACGCGACAAGTCATTGGAAAACGTGCCGACTGTAGCTTCGTCGGTCGTTAAACCGTTGGTCGAGTATTCCGACGTGAGTAGCGAGGATCTCTCGGAGCCAGAAGCGGGAGAGATACAATCGGAAGACAGTCGCGCCAATAGCTATACGGATGGGGAAGTACCTGAATCGCTCCTTCAAAGGCGGTATTATGGCGGTAGTCCGGTACCCCGTACTCTCGGAGCATCGCCCATCAGTCTGTCGCCCTCACCACCGGTTCAACATCGACACGCCATCAGCAGGCGTTACTCCTCGCCGAACGAGCAACAGCAGCCGACGACGATGCACGGTGCAACGACGCCGGAATACGAGGAGGAATCGAGACGATACGCTCGACGAAAGGAAAAGAAACACAAACGTGAAAAGAAGAAGAAGAGAAGTCTGAGCCCGTTGTCGAATTCGGGAAAGAAGAAAAAGAGAAAATCCAAGAGACATTCCGACAGCGTAAGCCCGCATCACGTTGTTGTCGAGGACATTATTCTGAGCCCGGATCATGAGAAGCAACCATCAGTCACTGCCGGCACCACAAATTGGTCGGAATCTCCGCCGTTGCCATTGAAGGATAGCACATCGCCGATCTCGCCGGCAACTCCGCAGGAGCATAGGTGTCCCAGTGACGACGTGGAGCTGGAGATGTCAAGGCAGACATCTCGAAACGTAACACCACCGTCACTTCTACCGACACGGCAGACGGAATCGCCGCACACGCCGCTACTGCCTCCGCGTGCCACGACGCCGGAGAACTTGAATAAGGTCATGTCCGCTGTGCCGAAACACGGCAGTCCCGATCGACAAAAACGCAGTCCCAGTATTCACGCGATGCGGCGTACCAGTATGAGTCCCGCACCCATTGGTTCGAGCCGCAGAAGACCGCATAGCCCGAGCCCACCATCGAGACGCAGAGATCACAGTCCGCCGCCGCGAAGAAGAGACTTTAGTCCTACTCCGGTGCTCCATAGACTCAGGCACAGTCCGAGTCCTACCACGATTAGACGACGAGAGTTTAGTCCAAGCCCCGTAGGCAGTCACAGGCGGAGAACGGACAGTGTCAGTTCTCCTAAGCGCAGAAGACGAGACGAGTCTGATCGACGCCACCGACATCACGACAAGGATAGACGGGACAAGCGGAAATCGAGATCGACTAGAAGCCCCACCGGAAGCAGGTATTCTTTCGTTTATCTATTTGTGATTTTATATATGTATGTATGTATGTATGTATATGTATATATATATATATATATCAAGACGTATAATATATATAAATAAGTAAATTTCTCATAATACCTTCAGGCGTGATAAATTTTTACCTATTTCAGATTACATTTGCCTCTGTCTCGGTCGCGGTCCCGCAGTCCGCAAGGAAGATGGCGAAAGCTGTCTCGTTCGAGATCGCGTTCGCGCAGGAGGAGTCGCACTCCGAAGAAATCACGCTCACCCAGCAAATCTCACAAATTGTTGAGAAAACATAAATCGAAAAGTCCGCGTCCCCGAATACCTTCTCCTTCCCCTCATAGATCGCGAGCTAGGAGTCCGTCGAGCATCACCGCTCGAAATCTCCGAGTGCAAGCAAAGATTAGTGAGACTAGTCTATTTGCGGAGCTCGTAAAAGATCGAAACATGAGAGAATTGGCGTACAAAAAGTTGCAGGCCGCGAAGGAAAAGGCCGTGAATCAGGACGAGGTGCAAATTATAGAAGGCACCGACGAGAGAGACGACAGCGGCGGCAACGTGTCCTCCGAGAATAAAACTTCCACTGACAATAAGGATAGATCTATAAATCACAAGGAGCAACAAGCGAGGGCTTCAGAGAGCACAGTCGACGTCGTCGATATTCCCGTTCCGACGACAAGCGATGACGGCGCTCTAGCGGGCAAAACACCGCCATTGCCACCTATAGGTCAATCGATCGCAGCTGCGTCTAATTCGACGTCTGCGGTGGCGAACCCGCTTGCTCCTCACACAATTATACATACTTCACCCAATTTATCATCATCATCATCATCGATGCCATCCAATAATTGTCCGATCACCATGTCGCACAGCCCGAATTTTCCGACTCCCGCCCCAGGTGTACAACCGCCACCACCGCCCCCGCCACCACTGCCGCAATCCGCCGAGATTGCGTCGACAGTCTTACCGCAAGTGTCTACGCCTGTCGTGCCCATGTCGGTGCCGCCAATTCCATCAGCGCCGATTCTACCCAACATGTCTGTTCCTCCGCCACCCATTCCGCCGATTCCTGTTCCGGCGCCCAATATCATGTCCAAATTCAATCCACATAACAATCTTGTACCACTGAAATCGGTGGATCCTCCCAAACCTCCCATAGTAACATTCACGACCAAAAGTCTGAAGAGATTACCATTGCCACCCGGCATCAATCAAAACGATTTGGAGAGCATAGATTCGCCGCCGAGTCGTTCTCCAACCCCTCCCAGCAAAACGCAATCCAAATTTTCGACGGCAACTACGCCGAAACCACCGCAGAAGAAGAGCATCAAGGATCTGCCGATGCCACCAGGTAAGTTTTTTTTTGTTTTTTACATTTTGTACATCTTAATTTCAACTTATCGTCGATTGCTTCTATAGTCGTACCTGGGTCGGAAGATTTGAGCGGCGAAGACGATCCGAATGCGACGCCGCCGCGTTTGAAAATCGAACGAGTGGCGCCAAAGCCCAAGCTGAAGAGACCGAAAATATTAAAGCGCAGAGGATCGCGAAACTGTCACGCTCCCATGTCAGCCTCTGGCGGTAAAGATTGGGGCGAACGATGCGTCGACGTGTTTGAGTTTATAGCGCAAATCGGAGAAGGTACTTACGGGCAAGTGTACAAGGCGCGAGACAAACGAGCCGGCGTGCTAGTAGCCTTGAAAAAGGTTCGCCTGGAAAACGAGAAGGAGGGCTTCCCCGTCACGGCGGTTAGAGAAATAAAGATTCTGCGGCAGCTGAACCACAAAAATATTGTTAATCTTAGGGAAATAGTCACCGATAAGCAAGATGCGCTGGACTTCCGGAAGGTATTTTTTTGCCTAAAGTTATGTGCAATCTCTGTAGTGGCATTCCATACTACAATATATTTTTGTCGCTATTTTACTTTTTAAAAAGTATTATAAATATAGAATAAATTGCGCGCACATATAGCAGCGAGTACATAGGATATTGTACACGCGCGTGTACATATACACAGTCAATTATATATGAGATATCATTAATTTGTGTTAATGTAACTATCGCAAACAATATTTTTAGTGTCTGACAAACGAGAGTACGGAATACCTCTACTAGCATATACTGCTAGTTTCCGAAACTAGTTATGTATGATTGTTCCTTATGTTTCAGGATAAAGGTTCCTTTTACTTAGTTTTTGAATATATGGACCATGATTTAATGGGCCTACTGGAATCCGGCATGGTGGATTTCAACGAGATGAATAACGCCAGTATCATGAAGCAGTTGCTGGATGGCTTGAATTATTGTCATAGTAAAAATTTTCTGCATCGAGATATTAAGTGCTCGAACATATTGATGAATAATAAGTGCGTGTGTGTTCTCTAACGAATTATTTGTTTCGCTGGTAATCGTTAGATATAATCGTACGATTTTGATTAGGGGCGAAGTTAAGTTGGCCGACTTTGGTTTGGCACGACTATACAATGCAGAGGACAGACAGAGGCCGTACACCAATAAAGTGATCACTCTATGGTACAGACCTCCCGAACTTTTGCTAGGGGAAGAACGTTACGGGCCCGCAATTGACGTGTGGAGTTGTGGATGTATCTTGGGAGAATTGTTTTCGAAGAAACCGTTATTTCAGGTAAATATTATACGCATCTCGTAATTATCCATTAAGCTGGACAAAAAAGAGATTAACGTTAATTTGTTATTAATATTAGTAATTTTTTACTGCAGGCCAATGTAGATTTGATGCAGCTAGAGATGATTTCAAGAGTTTGTGGAACGCCCACTCCTGCTGTCTGGCCTTCTGTGATAAAACTGCCGCATTGGCATACACTTAAGCCAAAAAAGCAGCATAGAAGACGTCTGAGAGAGGATTTTGCGTTTATGCCAGGGCCAGCCTTGGATCTTCTCGATAAGATGTTGGAATTAGATCCCGAGAAGCGAATAACGGCAGCTGATGCGCTCAAGAGCGCTTGGCTGAAGAATGTTCAGCCTGAACAGTATGTTATCCTTTGACTATATAAGTATGAACTGTTAATTCCTATATTCCCGCGACGTCAAATATTGCAGTTAATCAAGAATTCAAAAAAATTAAATATACAGTAAAATTCCACTATTCTAGATCACTCGTTTCTTTTTGTAAACTGGATTTCTCTCTTTGAGCTATTCTCCCAATGTATATTTACTATGTGACTATAGTGTATAGTGAGAAAGAAAGTAGAACAGAGCATGTAACAAACATTTTCATTCTGCATACATATGCCATTAGAACAGAATGGAAATTGATGAAAATTTCAGAATAGGAAGACAACTTGATAGTAATAATGAATAGAGGGATTTTACTGTATATTTTACTGTGCGTACATGGCTTGTAAGATTAAACTTGCTTTGCGCAGATCAAATATCAATTATAAAACCGAAAACTTTGGCCAATATGCCGCTTATCACCGAATAAAATAAAGTACAAGATATATTAGTGAACATTTTATCAAAAATTAAAATTAAAAGAAACTTGCAAAATTTGAATGTAAAGCATAATTGGACATTTGATCTCGTGCGGATTTATTTAATCAAACGAGCGTTATATACTTGAAAATATATTTTGCTCAGCTTTATATTATAAGATATGCAGTCTATTAACAGTCCATGCTTATATAGTCAAAAATATATTATCTTTTCGCATCAGCTTTCTGTTTTGAAAATTATTTCTCTATTAAAATTTTATTCGTAAAATACATCCCGCTTTCACGATATATTAGGATGCCAGCGCCGCAGCTTCCAACTTGGCAAGATTGTCATGAGCTCTGGAGTAAAAAGCGGAAACGCTTGTTAAGGGAGCAGCAAGAAAGTGCTGCGGCGAAGATGCCTCTCCTTCCCTTCCCGAATAAAGGAGGTCCCCACAAGGACGATCTATCAGATGTCGGAGGGTGAGTAAAACAGATAAAGAAAAATCTAATCCACGAGTTGCTGAGACACGTATATCCCAGCGCCGTTACCAGAAAACTAATTTGCTTACACACGTAGACGGCTGTGTACGACGAGTTGTGCTTGGCCTTTATTTTCTTTAGCGAAAAGTTGCATTGTCAGACGAATCTTTCTTGAAAAGCGTGGAGCGATATCGAAAGAAGGAGAGCAGTTATATATTTCTGTGTGTTCCTGTCGATCCTCATTCGCATGCCAATCTTCCTTCCTTTTAACCTAATGAATCAACAAGTTAATTTTAGTTTCGTTCACAGTCGTTCGAAACGACGATGGCAATAGCGCAGAACAATGGAAAATAGAGAAGCACGAAACGTCGTTCTCTATTCGTGCTGCTTCGCTCTGCAGAAAATGTTTATTGTTTATAAACGATTTGATTTTATAGACTGCCTGTGTGAGACATATTTAAATACGAAAAATTTCCCAGCGATGATAACTTATCATAAAGAAATATGTTATATTGTTTAACCCTTTGGCTACTTGCACGTAAAACTGCTTTCTTTTAAGATTTCAAACAAATGGAATAGGAATGTAATACGCAATTATGACTTTATATTATTTTCACATCAATTAGTAATAAAAGAACGATATGCAAAAGTCAATTGATTAATTATTTAAAATCTTGTTTGTTTCTATTGCAAAAAATTTTTAAATTTCAGCTATAAAATGTTAGCTTGCATTTGTAGTTAAAGGGTTAATTATTTGCCTCACTTCCCTGTTCCCATGTGTGGAACTATTTGAAATAATTACAATGAGAATGTTATAACTATATTATCGTAGCTTATCCATATAATTCCTCATATAATCACTACTAATATGGTACAAACATCTATTTACATGAGAGAAAAGTATATATCCTAGTAATCACTGTGATTCAGTCTACCATTCGATTCTAAGAATAATTGTAAAAATTAAGTTATCACAGTTTATGCAGCTATAATCTAATTAATATACATGTACATACCCATCAATATATTGTACGAGCAGAAAGATATATGTGTGTATATATATATATATTAGTATATGTATACATGAATGTATATCTGCATTCTGCGAAAAAAACGAAGAAAATATACGATGCACGCGCGAATACATAATATATCAAAATGAAACTATTCATATACAATTTGTGCGCACGTGCATATAGATGTAGATTCTCTTACAAAGAGATTTGTTTAACATCTCTATGTTAATATATATAAATATTTATAATGCATTTTATATTCAACCAAAAATGGTAGAAAGTATGGTTGAAACAAATAACCATTTGATTGTAAATAAATACGGAGATCACGTCTCAATGCGTGATTTCTCTCTCTTTCTCTCTTTCTTATTGTTACTTTTCATAAGAAACTATCCAATTTATACCTATAGGTAGAGGATAAAACGACAACCTGCGCAAATAAACGAGCTCCGAGCCGAGCTCTATAGTGTAAATATAGGCAATGTACAGGTACAAAGGAAATATGCTGTAGGAAGACCGAAGAGGACGAGAATACGAGGAGATGAAGACTAAATGTATGATGAATGAATGAGTCGCATGAAGATATTAATTTTAATTCCATTAATGTATAATTTTATTTATATTTGATCCAATTTATTCAAGCATTCATGGCATATTATATTTTAGTCATCCCTCTAATAACTGTATTACAGTTTAGTGATTCGTATTATAGATAATTACGCGATATGAGTTTCAATATATGAATGATGAATCATTGTGTACATTATTTACGCTATCTTTCTTCTTTTTTTCTTTTTTTTTTGCGTTATGTTAAGTGATACTATTTTTAGGATGAAATTTAGTCTTTGGATGTTCTCTAATGTAATAGCAATGTAAAAAATGTAATATACATAAGGCATCCAAAGACATTTGCCTAAATATCTCTATGGGCAATTATTCTATTGAATCTTTAATGCGATTAAAACATTTTATTATTTAATTCTTTAATTCTAATGCGCCCCTTAATTTTTGTGCTCGAAATAGGTAATAATATTTTTCCAAAGAAATAATCTAATGCAAGCAGTACATACTTGCAGGCAATTATCTTGGATGATGCTTATTTATCAGCGTTTACTGTCTGATCTATACATGTAAAATAATCACAAAATATATGTTATTATTTCTACTTGTTCCACAAATATTCTGACAGTTTTTATAATTTTCTCTGCCATTTATTATCTGTAGAAATAAACGCGAATATATTTCCATGTTTTTTTATATGCATATATAAGTATTGAATCATGTTTTTAAGAATAAATTAAATTCACAATACTAACAGTTTAAATATAGCATATAAAAAATATGAGATTAAGATCACACATCTCTATTTTACGATATTTAAACTGATAAATTAAACTTTTTAATAGAATTCAAGAAGAATTGAACATAGATTATATGTGTATATGTGTATTTACATGATATACTAATATATATGTATACATATATATATATATACATTTTTCTGCATAATGATAAAAACTTCTGATCTTTTTTGTAATATTAAAGCTATTTTTTAATAATATATGGTATATCGGAAAAGAACAATGATATAAATTATTGCAAAATCATTGCATAGTATATTTCACATACGAAAAAAAGTGTATGATGTTTTCTAATACCTCATACACTTAGTATGACAATAAAGTTAATAAATCAAACTATGTAAATCCTTTCCTGCCTCTCTTAAAAAAAAAAAAAAATATATTAAAAAAACAATTGTCAGAGATTTGAAGGAATTTATGTAGGAAATAATAAAATCTCTCAATTCTGATGTAATTTGCAATGCTTTCAATGCACCAATAAATCACAGTGTAAGAGATAATCTGCACATTGTATATTTATATCTCAGAGAGAAATACACTACACATATTAAAAATTAAAAAAAAGACTGATCTTATAAAAATTGGTCTTTTATGTTATAATGTATTCTTTACGAAGAAATCTACAATGTAAAAGATTACATTTGAAAATATATGAATATGAATTATATTCATAATAAAATAATGTTTGTATATATGATAGACACATATTTTTTTTTATAAATCATGTAAAATGCTTTGGAAAATATAATGTTTTAAAACGTAACATGTTTTTATATATAACTCTTATTAAATACTATGTAACAAACGCGTAAAATCTGATAATCGTTTGTAAAATACATACTTGTTCTATGATTAATTTTAGTATATTGTCAATGTGTAGTATAAAAAATTATACCTAGGAAAAAATAACTGAAATTTTAATAATCAAGCTGTAATGTTTAATATTTTGATAAGATTTCTCTAAAATTGTTTTTCTCTCTTTTAAATATTATATTTTAAAAACTTGTTTATATAATTGTTTGTCTATACAAATGTATGTAATGCATAGAGAAAAATTATATTTTTAGTTATATTGTTGATGGATACTGTTTCATTATTCAATATATATAAGATATAGTTAATCCAGTGATGTAGTTAATATTACGAGTATTCCACAAGATAATGCTTGTAATTATGTAGCAAAAATTTATATAAGAATGTAAAATAATGAGAATAATTTATAAGTATATAAATATACATATACATATAAATATATATATATATATATATATATATATATATATATATGTATGTATGTATAATACACATATACATAACATATACATAATGAAGCTAGTGTTATAATCCATATTGTGGAATATGTAGAAAATGACATAAAATTTTGGATCCAGGATTATTTATAGGCACAAGATAATTGACATAATGTCTAATAGGAGAAAATTATGTTTCAGGAGATAATATAATATTGTGGCTGAATAATAGATGGACAAATTTTGTAACACTTATAAGAATATATAATAGGTAATGAAAGTTCCAAATCTTAATACGTGTTCACGCCCAGAGTGTCCAATCTTATTATCATGTCTATCAAGTACATGAATCATATAACCACTCTCATGTGTGCTTAGCTAACCGAATATTAATCAAATTGCTTTATGATACTGTTTTATATAACATAAAATCTATTTGTAGCAATGCATTAAATGAAGAAATACTTGCGCTATGCGATTGTTGCTTTACGTAATAAATAATAACAAATAAAAATGTTACATGATTATATATTTCTATGCTAATATATTGTTATGTGCATGTATATCTGTAATTCTATTGCATTGGACTGGCTTTAAGATACGTTTGTACAGCTTATTAATTGCATGATCTTCATATTTCTTCATATTATTATTATTATTATTATTGTTATTATAATTATTATTATTATTATATTATTATAAAAATAATTTGACGATGTTTGATTACAGTCAATAATGCAATCGAATATTATACTCATAAAATTTCTGCAAAAATTTGTGTGCATATTTCACAATTTAAAGTTAAAAAAAAGTTAAAAAAGAATATTGTTATCAGAGTTTTCTTCATCAGTGAATCTTGTATTTCGTGTGAATTTTCTAAAAAAATTAACGTCATCACATTCATTGTATACAAATACATGTTGGGGAAAATAAGTTATTTTTTATATCTATTGAATTTTCACGTTTGGTCTGTGACTCTGTTACAGGTCCTCTAAGCGACTAAAAATGGAAGCAGGCTATAATTCACATCCGAGCAGGCTTGCGGAAGGTCATTACGGTGAAGATAATTTGTTTAATCAGAGCGGACCATACATAGTGTCTACACCGTCGTACTATTTTAACAATTCACCGCCCGTCAAATCGCAATCGAATCTGAAGGGAGATAATCAGCCATCGGAAATGTGTACCGAAAGTAATCTCGCCCGGAGGCTGATGATTCTTACAAATTCCTTGAATCAGGGAAAGCCAATTCGTGTCGACGATCTTCTGTCGCTTCGATCGGACCAGACTGAGGTATCTATATAAATAGATTTATTNNTTTTAAATATTTATTATATAAATATATATATTTGCAGAGTGATCCAAAGGTGGTGCAATTGTTGGGCGATCTGCGCGCTGAGCTTCGCCTTGCCGCGAATGCCCGACCGGGCGGGCAACTAGATCCGCATCTTCCCATACTGAACCCGCCTCTCTTAGGTTTGTGATACGAGATAGCCCTATATTTCTCGCGTTATTATTGCAGATCTCACATTTTTTTGCAGATACGAATGCGCCGCACGGGCCGGGTAACTTCGACGCGCACGCGGTGTACGCCGGCGACGATGCCGTCAGTTCCCATGGGAGGTGGTCGCAGCTGGCCACCGCCGGCGTTCGGAATGCTCTGTCGGCACTCATATCGTACTACGGTCTGGATAACGTCTACAATCCCGCCAGCTCTGCTGCCGCGATCAGCCGATTACCGCCAGGTAAACCACCTGTGTAGTCAAACCTGGCGCAGAATCTTTTTTTCTGCCCTCGACTTCCTCGCAGCAATCCGCGTTCAGCTCGTAATGATTTGTGCGAAGTCACCATGCGGTACAAGATCTGCGTATGTGCGTGCAAAATCGGAAGGGATGAGAAAGAGAGAGAAATCTATATAAATACATCGCTATTTTTTAAATTGTACTAGCGATAGGAAGAAAGGAGAAGGAGAAAGAAAGAGAGAGAAAAAGATGGTATCATTCATATCATCGATCTGTTTATAGCCTTCGTTATCATCACTTCGTTAATTATAAGTGCACGCTCAGTGTATAATTGTACGATACGCGACCAGATATTTAGAATGTACAAGTTCTCTCCCCAAATGACAATGATATTATAGCCGTTATAGTGCACACCTTGAATTACTAACGATATGATACGATTGTTTCTCGAAGTCATCATTCGATCGGTCATGGCGCTGAACGGTGTTCTTCTTTGACATTTCTTTCCCGCATCATATTATGAAAGATCTGTGATACACATATGTATATAAATATACATACATTATATCTATATATATATAAATATATATATATACTGCGATTGTAGAAACCTGAATTTCTTAAATGGAACTCGATCTTTCCCGACGCTTGTTCTCATTCTCCGATGAAAGAGAAAAGACTTTTGTTCGCGATACTCGACGCGCGAGATCTTAAGGATTTGCATTCTGTTGTTATTGTAATCTCACGAATAAAAGAGAAAGAGAGAATTTTATTTTCAAGAAAAGTTAAGCGAGATGCGCTGGCAGGAACGCTGGTTGATTATAAATTTGCGTAACAAAATGGTAACGCTAAGAAAAAAAAATGTGAATATTTATTTATTGCTTAAGATTTTTTATATAAGACGCTAGCGCTTATTTATTATAAACATATTTACGGTGTACAATGTACATACTTATATGCTAAGGATATACAATAAAGATATCGATAGAAAAATGTCTCAAGCTTTGTTAAATCGAAACATATATTTATAATATAGTATGCAAAGTATATATATATGTTTTTCTTTTAAAATGCGGTATTTAATAATTAAAGAAACTATTTTTTAAATGAAATTTTAATAAGATTATAGAGAGACAGACGTAGAGAGAGAGAGAGAGAGAGAGAGAAAGAGCTGTATAAATACTTATGATAGATACATCTTTGCTTTTCCATACAGTTTAGAAAGATCCTTTAAAATTCCCCATTGAGACTTTGGGACCCTTGGGATTTTTGGGACAGACGGTCCTGAATTTCTTTTTTCGTCTCATATCTCATGTATGCTACATGGTTAACTGTTATGGCGGATTGTATCGAGTGCATAGATGTGTGATGTATGTAAATAAATAAATGTTGAAGATCATATAGCTAAGTGAAACCGATAGTGAAAATACATAAAGAAGTGTACATTTTATTCGGATAATTTGTCGGAAAAATTTAATCGGCACAGCAAACATTAGCTGAAGAAACTAAGAAAAATACGTGCTGCTCCGAAACGATAAGCGTGGTCCGATAATGTCAGCATTTCTGCAATTCAACTGTCTCATACATGATGAAACTGCTAGAAAAGCGATAGAAAGCTATGTGGGAATTTTGCAGGAAGCATTTCAGCAGTATCAAAGTAAGTATAAACATATAATGCTCCAACTATTTTTGTTGCTTTATTATGAGATAAAAAGAGAGAAAGTGCAAGCTAAATATTTTAAAATTAGCAATTATATCATTTTTGCAGTATCTCGCGTAAATTCGTACACATTTTTCAATTTGCATTGAATTTGTGAACTTTTGTATGATAAATTGTTTCGATATATAAATATATATATATACTTTGGAAAACTTTTATACAGATATTTGCGCCCTCTCGAAATAATGAAAGAAACTAAGTATAAAATAGCGCGAAATTTTGTCACTCTCCGTAATCAATTGTTTGAACTGAGCTACAAAACAACTAGTTAGTTACTAAAACAATTATCCGCGCCCTCTGACAAAAATTATTGATAACTGTTTTAAACTTAGAAATTTCTTAGCGAAAGTTACTAAGAACTAAGCGCGCAAAAATTTAAATATTTGAATTGTACAGATTATGCAGAATTGATATAAATAATTTATTTAATAATTTTTCCACTTTTTTACAGATTTATGGGGAAATTACATAAAATTACAGGAGAAATATGAACAGTGCAATGTGTAGGTTTTTAATCTTATTTATATAATTTAAATCACGAATAAAAAATATTTACAACACAATTCACAGATAATTACCAATTATCCATTTTGTAGACACTCTTCATCCCTAGTGAAGATTGATAAACCTTGCACAGAAATAAAAGATGAACAAATATCTCAAAGACAGTTGAATAATAGCACTATCACACAAGAAGAAAGTATTTCTTTGTTGGAATTAGATACATTAAATGTAGATTCTGTTAATCTTAAATCCAATACGGGAGACGAATCTCCTCCACATCCGAGAGAATCTCCATGCAAAGATACCGACAGTGAAAGCGCCCCAAGGAGTCCAGTATTTTCCAGGACATGTCTAAAGACTGGTAGCATTTCTGTAAAGAAATTCGCACGTTCACCTAAATTAGTATTGGAATGTAATAATTTAATGTCAGACATGAAGACTCATCGCAGTTCTGAAAAAGTTTCTTCAGAATATAATCAGAAATTAGAATTTAGTACATCACAACATGTGGAAACCACATTTCTACCAAATGGAAAAAGATTGAAGCAATCTCGCCTAGTATTTCATCCAATCAAGTGTAACGAGAAAATAAGTGTACAGAAAGCCAGTAAGCCAGCCAGTATATTGCCGAAAGTAGAACAGGAATCCATAGAAGATATTTCTATAGTAAAAACATCTGTCGCTACGGAAAATAATGCCGCAGATATCAATGAAACTTTTGAGGATGTAATAGAGATCAGTCCTACGCAGAGAAATATTACATCTAAGGTTACGCGTCGTTTAAGACTCAAAAGAAAAACTTCTGCAAAGCAAACAATAAAAAGTTCTTCAAATAAATATAAATGCTATGATCCTGTTTCTAGTATTGCACCAAAAATAATGATAGATACTATAGATTTTGCATTATGTTCTTCACCTGAACATACTTCTATAGAAATGGAAGATGATAAGTCATTGGTTGGAAACATGACTAATACTGTAGTTAATGCACTAAAAGATAAAGTTAATGTAAGTAATCTTTTGCCAATAAAAATGTGTAGCGAGACCAATGTTCAAATTAAAAAGGAAGATCAATCGATAACAAATAAGGTACAAAATATTGCTGAAAAAAATAATGCCTTTATCTATGAAGATGAAAGCTTTTACCTGCCTGCCAAGCTACCTATAAACAAAAATGATACAGATGATTTCAATTTGGATGATACAGAGAACAAGCCACCTGTAAAAAAAGCATCATTGACTAAGTTTGACGTGTAAATATTATTTAATATTTGGTAAAATGTAAATTTCTCTTACATATATCTAATAAAAATATTACTTGCAGGCTGCTACAGAGAAAGGAAAATGTTTCAGAGCAAATTAACATGCGATGCAAAGCTGACAGAGCAAAGCTGAATGGTTGGGATTGTTGGGAATGTGAAGAAGTAATATTAATATAATTACATAAAATATGTATACAAAAAGCAAATACTTTTCTTCATAAAGAAGTATTAAGTTTATAATTTTGTATGTGATTTTAGTATTACAAGAATCTGTTGCTGTCGAAGGATGAATTGCAGAAGCGGAAGAATCAATGCTCGCGGCATCGGCACAAGTACGAGAGACCGAGTACACCAGAAGGTATATTTAATTTGTTTCTCATCGCTTCTGTGTGTGTGTGTGTGTGATATTATATAAAATAATCTTTTTTTTCTGAAAAGGATTTTGGGATCCAGAATTTCCTGAGACACTGTCAAGCACATATCGCCAAAATAAAACTTGAGGTATATTACAATTCAATCAAATAATTAAGTTCTTGAGAAAGAATGGAGATGAAAGAAAAAATCCAGAATATAGGGGATACTTCAGTTGATTCCAAAATAAAAGGGTTTGACTTTATTTCACATTGTGTTATCGTTAATAATAAATATTAATTATTATACATAGGTACACATATATGCATGCATTTTATTATATTCCCTTTCTTAGTAAAATTTTGTAAATCTAAATAATATCGTAAAACGTGATTGCAATTAAATATAATATACGCATTAAGAGATTTCAACGGGAGAAGTGTAAACGCGGTCATGGCTTGAACATAGATCGATTTATTATTTTACAACATGTATATAGTATTATATTTTGGGGATAACATAGTATAGATTTATACATATAACTATATCATTTCATTTTTTTAATATATAGATTCATCCCTTTACATAAAAATATAGAATCTGTTTTGTGAGTCGGTACTAAAGAAGGCTAATCAAACTCAGTTGCAGTGATCAAGCGAAGTTTGACACAGTTTCAAGGTACATCAGTGCTTCTGCCCCTTCTGAAATTCTCTCGAAAATAATATTCGCAATACTGTTAATTAATTACATAGGCTCGCGAAACTTTAATTCTTAATCAATATCAACTCCGATCAATTTCTCGCAACGTCGTTCAAAGATACATTTAAAACAAGATAGACTGTCCTCTTACTTTCTCAAAAATTAATTCTTTTCGGCGAGTAGATGCGTCATTAAATGGATATGTATAGAATACATTTGCGGGGAAAAAATAAAACGATCGAATCACAATAAAAGTCTCGCAATATAATGCGAGTTTCGAATAGCTAAACACAGTATTAAACCCTGATATAATACGCCTGAATATCCCAAGCGTGAATTATATATTTACGTTGTATAATCTGCACCATTTCATTAAGCTATATATAATTCTCCAGCAAAACAATCGCGCACACACGACACTTTAACTTTAAGACATCAAGCCGATTTTCTTACAACAATTTCGAAAAGTAAAATGTTGCTTAAATTGCACAATTATATCGGCGCTTCTTGCGCGGATTGATGTAATAATTTGTGGCTGTTCGATCGATCATCCACGCGTACTTTAAACATAATAACTCTCCGACGCGACGTAACAAAAACTCGATATACATTTGACACTTCGAATAATCCAAAAAATTCGTCTCTATAAAAAATAAATATGTAGAATATATTAATTTTTTTTTAAAAGACGATGATAAAACTGTGCTGTTTCGATCTGCTGCACTAAAATAGATTTGTGCTCACGTATGTATATTTTGGTATTACGCAATTGACTTAGCTGTGATTGATTATTATTTACTGATTATCTCTCCGAATCGAAAGATTTATCCAAAGTTTTAAAGCTATTTTAAAGCACGTTAGTCGAAGGGCACATTAATGCAATTCAATTGAGGTATACATGTAAATTATATATGTACACGCAAGAACAGATTATTATGCAAATGTATGTTTCGCGATACAAATAAAATTAATTAACCACGATTAAAGACTGAGCCGATATGATACATTTTTTAAATTATTAAAATTCGATATAATTTCTCGGTTTTATAGATATTCCATAAAAGACCCTTTTGTTTACCTTTGACATCTTTTGAAAGATAATACCATACATTTTGTCGACGGACAATGAAAATCCTGATCTGTATTTATATCACATATTTAATGTTAAACGCAGCTAGTTTGATCATGTTAAATTCACAATTATTAATACTGCATGCAATCCTTGTATCAAACGATTAAAGCTCTGCAATCTCAAACGGCCGCATTTAACGCTAAACAAAGTGCTAGATAGACTCTACTAGTATAAAATGTTCCGTTGTATCACCGATCGATCGCACAGTAATAGAGCTCAGTCGTTGATATATTGTATATTGCCTCTGATGACAAATCGTGTCCCGATCTGTATCGGTCTGTTGCGTCTGTCTGTTCTCTACAGGTACTTGATCCTTGAAATAGGCCGCGTCTGAATGAGCAGAAAGGGATGTATGCGATGATAATAAAACGGTATCATCTTATAGAGTAGCGATAAGAAAAAAATAATGCATCATACTTTAGATTGCCTTAATATAAATACATTTCTTCAAGTCTCTCGCTCTTACTT
Source organism: Formica exsecta (assembly GCF_003651465.1). Classification (NCBI taxonomy): domain Eukaryota; kingdom Metazoa; phylum Arthropoda; class Insecta; order Hymenoptera; family Formicidae; genus Formica; species Formica exsecta. The sequence goes on from NW_021849528.1 coordinate 490,874, forward strand.
TTCTCTCCTCTTATACATTGCACTTAACTTAAAACTGCAAACTTTGGTTATACGTTTATATATTTCTCGTGCTCTAGGAGTTCAAGTCGATTATCATTTTTCTCTCGCGCTTCGGAGAATAAGTACAGTAGTCGAAATATGAAAGAAGCTCGCGACGTTTTGGTGCACTCTAAAACTAATAACACGCGAAAGGGTGCATTAATCGGGAAGTACCGAGCGTGTAGAAAATTCTAACTGAGAAAAAAACCGATCAATTCGCTCTTTACTCCTCGATAGGGTACATCGTAGTAAACAGCTAGTAAAAGTATAGGTTTCCCGTGACACATCGAAATAAATGGAATAGATACCTCTTACCTCTTGCATCTCGACTGCGATTTTAACCCTGAATAGTACAAAATGTTATCATTGTTTAATATATCTGGACTTATATCGATGTCAAATCGTGAAAAAGTATCAGTTTCAAAAATTATTTTAAAAAATGAAACCTTTTCAATTTTATTTATAAAAATGTAAGGAATCGACAAAATTCTTGTCAAGTCCATTAGAATAAAAACGTCCAGATCTCTTTATACTGTTTAGGGTTGAAATCGCGCATCACCAGCGTTAGTTTCACTGTTCCGATTTTGCAGGTGGCGAGGAACCGCTCGCCGTGGCGGATTTCTCGGTAGACGGTACCGGCAAAGCCTTGAGGATTGCGTGCACCTCCTCTGCCACTGCCATCAGGACGAACTCGAATTGTTGTTTTGTAGCAACCATATCGGGCCTTTGATCCCTAATATGCTCGAGAGTAGCGGCAATGTCGATCTCCTTCGCTCCCTTCGTCATGCGATTTAGGACCATGTCAATCAAACAGTAAGTACCGGTTCGTCCAGCTCCATCGCTGTAGAAGAATCACATAATATAAAGATCGCTATCGATTAATTTTGAACAATATAAATTATACACACACTCACCTGCAATGCACGACTATCGGACATGATCTTCCACGATACGATTTATTAACTTTCCTACAATAAGAAAAAAACCGAAATATGATTTTAAAAGAAAAATTATCCTTGTACATATTCTTCTTGGATTCACAATATTATAAATATTTTTAATAAATAGTAATTACAAGAAATTCTTAATAATGTAGACTATGCATAATAATTTCCAAAATAAATTGCATAATAACAAGATAAAATTTTTCTAATAATAGACAATGAAATCGACGCTAACCTGCGGAACTCGAGCAGAGCTTTGGTGGAATACGGTACGCTATTTTCCGGCCAGGACAGAAAGTGGAATTGTGTAACGGTACGGGTCTCGCAGGTGCGCAAATTCTTGAGATAGAAGGAGCGCACCAGGTAATCATCACACCAGAAATGTTCCGACACCAGATGCACCTCGTAGATGTGATAGAGCTCCGATCCTTCCTCGGGCCAGTAACGGTGACACATGGCACGGCCCTCCTCGGTGAGTCGCGTCAGCATCACGATCACCACGCTGCCTTGTTCCCAAACCAATTGCCAGAAATCAGCCGTGGTCTGCGGTAGCGGCCCTTGCGTGGCTATGTAAGCCGGATTCCGGGGATCGTGATCCGTCTGCAAAAAAAAAAAAAAAAAAAAACAAAGGAGTAATTTGCAGAAAGAGAGACAGATAATATTTTTCTACAATTTTTAGTAAATATAACTTTTAAACGAATAAATGGATCTAAATCAAGTTTTGCACAAATATTTATTAGTTTTCTTACTATATGTGAAAATTTTTATTTCGTTGGCAATGTTTTTTCCGAATCACGATATTATGGCCTCGATGAGAATAGTATCCGATAAACACTTCGCATCGTAAACGATATTAGATTAATCGAAAAATTCGTTACTTTTTTTTTATATGTGATTCTTGTGTCGAGAAAACGAAAAATTCGATCAATCTAGTTAATCCATTTCATACTTGATGTCTCAGAAGCCGTAATCTTATTTTTCTTCGATTTCAAACAGGGTTACTTATGCAACACCTCGTATGTTTTCACAGCAGAAGAATCGTGCGTATCGAACGATACGATTCCAATTGAGTTTTCATTTTATCATCACTTTCCACTTTTTTTTGTTCAGGTTTTCCATTTACGATACGGGGATATATCGGGTGAACAATAATACGGCCATACATCGCCAACTGTGCAATTGAAAAATATAGGCTTGCTCATCAATAAAAACATGCTAAAGTTCGTTCGCTGTGTTACGATTACGTGATGCACTAAAAAAAAAGATATCTACCGCAAGCATTAGCCTGACAAATTGCGCCGTGAATTGCGATTTTGCGATAAACGATCAATTCAACATGCCCATTTCGACTGTGACTTACCGACTTCTACATTTATATTGCAATGCGGCGGCCAGAAAATCGAATGTCGTACGTATTTTAGCAATGTGTGTTATCGCGTGAAAACGAAAATATTTATTTTATTCTTATACAAGTTTTACTTCGCAATTTTCGCATATTGGAGTAATCAGAATAGTTTCTTTTTTTGTATGTCAAACATATTGAATTTCTCATGTAATGAAATAATATGATATCCTCCTGAATCCTGGTTTGTAAAATATTATACACTTGTTTTTCTTTTTTATAATATTAATCTCTCCATTTGTTATACGCATGCCCTAAGAATCAAAAAGAACGACGACATTTATTCCTATATCATTTTCTGGAGTTCTGCGAATTATTTGAAACACAGTTACGATACATTTAATTTCGAGCAAGTTTCAGGAGGATACAATGAAGAAATGGCCGAACAAAAAAATGATATCGTAGGAGTTACTTACGATCGTGGAAGCGTTTATGTAGTCGGAATTATTAGCGTTCGCAAGATCGTTCAGAACTACCCGAGAATGATCGTAGGGAAGTGCCGCGCCGGAACGATTCTGTTGGATATTCGCTTCGTTCTCTGCAATCTCCGTGGATGACGGGTCGGCTTCATAGGCACACAACGCCGCCCATTCCTGATCCAGGCGATCCTTGTTCTTCAAATGATCCTCCATATAACTCTGCAAGTACAATTTCGAATTTCTATATGTATCTACTCTTTCTCTCTTTCTCGCCTTTTCTCTGACTCTTAATTAATTTTTATACTTACGAGAACCATGTGACCAGTAGATATGTCCATGTTGGAGAGGGTAGGCTCCTCACCCCAAGAGGACGTGCTGGAGCGATTGGAAGGCAGATTATTAGACTCGCTCTCGCGCGACAGGCTCGTGATACGCGGCGATTCCACCTTCTCGCTCGGCTGCTTCGCCTGCATCCTCGCCCTGCACAGGTCTTGGTAGTCCTTGGACGCCTCCGGGTCCGGGGTAGTCAATCCGGCGAGCTTCGCTCGACACTTTGCATGGCGACGCGCGATTATCAGCGTGACCACCGCGGCCGCGATTGTGGCTGCGACGCCAGCAGCCACCAACGCACCGAACAAGCTAGAGCTCATTTCATTTTCCCTGGCTACCTCTAGAGTGGCCGGTAATTTAGCCTGTAGGAAGATGCGTTTATGTGATGTTGATATGGTGATATCCCGTGTACATGCTAAATTCAATCTATTTTTCGGAAAGAAATGTTTATACGAATATACCTTGTTGCCTATACCCGCTCGAATGACTCTGACTCCTAGTACTTCTTGTAATTTGCCACGTATGTTATCTAAAATACGACACGTCTTATTATCGGACGCAAACAAAAGTAAATTTACATTTACGTCGTATTTTTTGTATTATAATATTTTCGGAATCTCCGTAAAAAAATAGGATATGTAAATTATATCGTACCGATATTGTTGGCGACATCGGTAGCATTATAGTTTTTGTCGTTCTGGATAACCTTGAATGTTACTTCTGCGCGGCCTACTCGTGTATCTTTCAAAGTCCCAGAGGGCAATCCTAACAATTCTTCGACCTGAAAGAATTTACATAAGGTTCACATAAAGTTTAACGCGCTATTTATAATTTTATTTATGTTTTTTGTAAATATTCTCTATAACTCTGGAATTAATAGCGCTATTTTTTTTACCTTGGCAACCACGTGTTCTCCTTCGAGCCATTTGTGAAATGCCTGCTCGAATTCGATATAGACGTAATCCAGATCAACGTTTTTATAAGTCCTTGGCGAGTCGTCATTCGCTTTGTACACATCGCCTAGTTCTTTTTTCGTTAACGGTGCATATATCTCGTTATCCTAAAATATAATGCTGATGTAATTCCTACAATCTAATGTGGACAAAATTTTGGGCTCAGTTACACTTACATCCTGATTGTCCGACGCGGAATAATCATTGTCAAGGGAAACTGTAAAACGTAATGCATGATTTTAAACAATGTTTTCTGTTATCAAAATATTTAGATAATTATTTAAATGAAATAATTGCTTCATCTTATCAACAATTTTATCTTTGAACTACTTAATGAAGATCGCTTAAAAGTGATAAAACCGTTCGCAAGATGACAATTAAATCTACATTTATGTATAGAAATATTAGGTTCGCTTACTAAGCGGAGATTGAGTTTTAAATGCGTAATTATTCGTTGAAAATAACGGTCCGGGTTTCTTAACATCTAAACGTTCTCTGCGTTTGAAGCCAGCCAATTCTCGCCTTAGAAGTGCATTCAAGTCATTGTTGTCGTACATCTCATCATACAAAGTTCCTACAAACCGGGTACATTTCAGCTAAGCAAAAAGTTAAAATGTCCAGGCAGTCTAATGAAGCGCGATAAACTCACCACTCGCGTCAGCTTCATGTTTCAAAGGCTGCACAACTCCTCCTTCGGTGTACATGCCGCTTATCTTCGAAGAAGTGTCGGATCCCTCGATCTCTGCCAAATTATTTTCGTCAGCTCCGCCGTCCTCGTAATCGATATCCTCGTCCTCGCGTCTGATCATTGTTCTTTTCTCGTTATTCAGCCTCGTTGATGCGTCGAAATTGAGAAATTCAAGGCTCGGTGGTTTTTTCCGGTGCTTATATTTCCTGGAAAACGCTATCTCATTTTCTCTATCATTTCTCTCGTTGTCGGGAGAGAGTTCTAGCAACGTGTAATCCGGCGATTTCTCGTTTGGCAAAAATTCAAACTCGTCGGCAGACAAGAGCTGCACGTCGTCATTGTCTTCGGGCAATCTCTCGTCTCCCAGATCCATGAGCGGCTCGATACCATCATTTCTGTATCCGTCGACAAAGCTGTAGCGACGCATCCTGCGCGGATACAATCGCTCGCCTACGTCATTCGGCGAGTACTTTCCGTACTCGTTATATTCCTCATCGTTGTCTGAAGACGGCTCGCTCTTATCGGTACGCCAGTTTGTATATTCAGATCTGTAAACAGGTCCGATGGATTCCCAATTATACGGCAGTAATTCTTGTTCGCCGTAGAAAGTCGGTGACCTGCTTGAAAAATACGATAAGATTAGAAGAAAAATTGAATCCGTAAATATACATATACAGTATATACGTAAATATATCGTATATATACATCAGGTTTCTTGTCCCATATATTAAATAAATTCGTTTCTTATTTCGTTTTGTTTCAATTTCGATGAATTATAATATTGTAATAATATTATAATAATATTATAATTCATGAATTAATAACAATTATTATAATATAATATATATATTAATAACAATTCACACTTTTTATTTAATCTTTCTAATTTATTCTTTTATTTAATCTTTTTTCGGACTTGTATATATTCACAATAGAATATAAAATAAACAAAAAAATTGACTAAATAGATGCGCTTTCTGTAAAAGGAGAAATATGAATTTAATTAAGGAATTGTAACACGCTCCTATAATGAGATAGAAATTTATAATCGGTTGTTATTATCGGTTTCTCTTTGATTAAGATGAAACATACTTGTTCTCAATATCCGCGGAGCGATATAGAGCGTCGGCCAAATTACTCTCGGGGTTCTCATTGTCCGTAGATATTCTTAATATGGCGATCGCTGGAATTATCTGGAAAAAAGAAATCGATGGCTGACTATCAGAGCGATATTGTATTGTGGGAAATAGGATATTTTTGGTAGAGATAATCGCTATCAGAAAATCGATGATATTGACAGGAGAAACTATTTTTCGCGCGCGACCGGTAATATGTATACGTTCACGATACCGATATGAACCAAAACTATAATATTTGTAACTGGATTATGATTTACGCCAACCTTGTCAATAAGTCCATCTTGTTCGTCGAGACTAGATTTCTTCAAGTATTCACAGAGACGAATATCGGGGGAATCGTCTCGCCTGAAAAGTTTCGGCGAATTAAATTTTCTTAAACGATACTTGATGATACGATTCGTAAGCTGTTTTTCATAAATTTTATTAAACGTGAAAATGATATTTTTTGTCCACCGCATACAAGTTTTTTATAATAGTTCCTACTTGGAATATTTAAACAAAATTAGCATGAGTTAATATATTTACTGTATTTTAAAGATATTATAAAATTAATAGACAAAAAATTTTATACGATGGGAAAAGAAATAACATTTTTAAAATCTTCATATTCAAATTAAAATTACGAAGAGTTACGTATGTGTTAATTTGCGCGCAAGTCGATGAATTTTAATTCGTTAGTGCAATCGTTTATCATGATTACTAGCTTCAACACAGTGACGTACCCATGCCGGAGATTATATAGCGACGTTTGCATAATACATTGTGTAAAGGGATGCTTCCATTTATATCCGTCCGACTCTAGTTTCTCCAGCTGCAGTCTTAATAACTCCAATTCATCGGTATCAAGATTATATCTGCATAATATAAAAAATAGATGTTATATAATGCATCGATTTTATAAGTGTCGGTCGCGCTAAAATACGGATTAATGTAAATGTACGATAATAAAGACGATAAAGACGTAGTAACGAAACCGTTTGACTACCCGGCGATAAAATTAATCGATCGGAATGAGTACTTGATTCAAATATATTGCACTCGTGTATATCGGGTTAACATTTGAAAGAGAGTTGAGAGAGAGAGAGAGAGAGAGAGAGAGAGAGAGAGAGAGAGAGACATTTCAATGCGAATAATAAGTAGATGTTATAAAAATATATTCCAATTTTAGAATTTAATTTTTGTTATAAATACAGAACTTACCGATATAAATCGTCGTTTTCTAAATTGGTATACCGAGGTATACATTTGCCGAACGCAAGATCTGAAAGAACGATATCAATATGAAGCATTGTGATTATAAAATAAAAATCTACTGAATATATATACTATATTAATGCCATTCACATGATTGTGTTAATAATTGACTTATCTGTTAAACTTTTATATTCGCGTAAAATTAATTTTGAATTATTTGTTTGACTCCGTATATCGCAAGATAAAAGAGAAGCTGGGACTGACAATGAGATAGAATTTTGCACTTTGCTATTAATTTATTAATTAAAATTAATCATACAATGCTATTACCGTCAAAGCACTTTTCCGCCTCGGGATCACATATGTCTTCGCTAAATAGGCATCCTGGAAACACAGAACGATTATACGGAGAGAAATTATTTGTATAATGAGAGAAAGAGAGAAAGAGAGAGAGAGAGAGAGAGAGACTTTAGCTCCAAACGGAAACAATTAATTAATTTTCTTTTGCGTGTACAATTCCAAGCATCTGCGTCATACGCCACTAAAATGCGCGAATATTTCGACACAGGTGTGTAACCTGATTCTAGTCCTGTTTAAGGGCGTTCGCTCGCGATACAATCGACCGGGTCGCTCACCACGTCATATCCATAACTCACGAAACACATTATTATGGAATAAAAATAGCGCCACGCTGGAAATGTCTATAACAGAGAAAGTTTGGTCTTAATCCGCCCAAAATAGCTTTAACGTTGCGTTTAATATCGTGGCTAAATTCAGAAAGAATGGAGCCTTCTAATAATAGTATAATCCTGTCTTGTAGGGGCGCGCGAATACTTGATCTGTGCCTTGACCAGCACATTTCCATCGAAAAACAATGTATAAATCTCAACATTTAATCATTTAAAAAAAGGAAGAAAAAAGCTCGAGCTTTCTTATTTGACCTCAAATTCTTCCTTTCTTTATGATTTTTAATCAAACTCTTGTACCGATTAATAATTTAACTCTCCATTCAATCCGTCCCGATTGTTATCCGAAATCGCGATTAAAAAAGATGGTTTAGAAAATAAATTTTCTATCTATATAGACGTTCTTTACCATTCATTCGTCATGCAATTTCTATAGAAATCGTAATCTTGTGAAAGCTTGTGAGACGATTGATGATATCCGATGCATAAAAGATTAAAAAACGGAAGCACGGTTGTGAGTGATCGTGTGTGATTAATAGGGCACGCACATGCTTGTACGTGCTCAGAGCGCGTGAATATATAGAGCACGGTTAATAAACAATCACAGGCTACGGATGAACGCACTCATCCTTTTGATATGTTGTGATTGCGTTTTCAGTGTGTAGCAAATTATAAATTATAGTTGCATTGAAGTAAATAATGGAATAATGTAGTAAAATAAAGGAAGAGAAATGTTACTCATTTATATATATATATATATCGTGAGATCTTTTTCCAGCCTTATCATTTCTTGCTTGTAGAGGTCTTCCTCGCGACTCAGTCGAATCTTCTCTGTGTCTCCAGCTGTCCAGGCCGCATCTCCTCCTGACAATAGCATAGCCCTGTAACAATAATCAGTTAAATTAAATGACCACCAGTTTTTCCAAGATATTGCAAGTTATGTAAATTTATTATATATATATATATATATTTATATTCATTAACAGGAGAAAGAGAATAAATCTCTCTTGAATATGCAAGAGAGACATGAAAATCTATTACACGACTAAAGGACAGAATGAAATAAAATACGCAAACATGCGATAGAGTAAACATTTATCGAGAAAGAGCCGAAGTTGAATAAAACCTGTTTAAACATTCGTGATGGAGTTGCAGAAAAGAATTTAAATAATGTTTACATAATCGTTTGAGAAAGAATATATAACATTGCTGCAGGAAGATCATCTCTATTTATCAAGCAAATTGTGAATAGGACTAACTGTAATCGAAATATTATGATAGCTGAGTTATACACGGTCGAACAATTAGGTTTCGAGACTCGCTTCGCATTTCCGAACGTTTGATCCATTTGGGCTGCCATTTTAAGGGATTATTCACAACTCAATGCTCAACACGTAGTGCAAGTTTTAAATTATTTGTTTCAATAATTAATGAGATACAGTCACACAAAGTAGTGTTACAAAATTTTGTTTAAAAATCGGTGTAATGGAAGGAACGCTTGACAACATTAAATTCTGCGTTAAATTAGAGAAGTCTCCAACAGAAACGTTACAAAGACTCAACAAGCCTATGAAGAGTCAGCTATGCATAAGAGTAACGTTTCGAAGATACAGATGACATAAAAAAAAAAAAACGTGAATTAAATTTTGAAAGCGCTTGCTTCAGAGGACTAGGCTTGCTGAATCATTTGTAATGTTTCTGTTGGAGACTTCACTAATTTAACGCAGGATTTAATGTTGGCGCATTGTTTCTATTACACCGATTTCTAAACAAAATTTTGTAACACAACTTTGCGTAACTGTATCTCATTAACTATTGAACCAAATAATTTAAAACTTGCACCACGTGTTGAGTATTGAGTTGTGAATAATCCCCTAAAATGGCAGCACAAACGGATCAAACGTTCGGGAATGCGAAGCGAATCTCGAAATTTAATTGTTGTACATTTGATATGAAAATATATTTAATCATCGAGGATCATCTCTTCGCAATATTATATTTCGTATATAACATTCACCCTCCATTCTAGATGAATGAAGTCGGCATTCTATTATATGTCTGTAGAGAAAATATCTTCGCCCGAGGGTCAAATATGTGGAGGTGGCTCGGTCGAGCAGATGAATTGCTGATACAAACGTGCATCTATCATATAAGCGTACGCGCGCGCACACATACACGCACATATATGCTCATACATAGAGGAAAATTGAAATGTAGGAACGGTAAGTACCGACGAGGTACACGTGGATGTGTGTATCTCTCGCGGTAACGACAGAAGGGTTGCGTGAGGTGGCGGGGTTAAACCGAGACGAAAGGGGTATACGAGATAGATAAGCAAAGAGTCGCGTCACATATATTTGCAAGAGCGCGCGCGCGCGCGAGAGAGGGAGATAAAAAGAGAGGGAGAGAGAGGGAGACGGCGTTACGCGCGCGCGATAGAGAGATCTCGAAATTCGCGAAGGCGGTGGCTGCGTGGGATGAACGCTCGATAACTGTCGAGTTGTCGTAGGCGAAAATCGAACATTTCTCCTATGTATATGTGTATATACCTATAAAGAGAACGAGGGAAAGAGAGAGAGAGA
>NW_021849528.1:501420-512226 GCF_003651465.1 Formica exsecta
GGAAAGAGAGAGAGAGAGAGAGAGAGAGAGAGAGATCCTCTTGATCTTTACACGACGGAATATCGCCGAATTTGAAGAATGTCAATGATGAGAGCGGAGGATTATCTCGAAAATTTTCAGGTTTCATCTATTCTCTCGCTGTTATTTATAGTTTCTTTAATTAAAAACTGAAATATGTAAAAAAGAATCGATTATTTCAAAGATTCAGAGAAGAGCAAATATTTTGCTTTACTTAAACGTTTTACTTAATGTTATCAAGTCAGTCAGATGCAATCCTAAATATTTATCTTTTTCTCTCTCCCAATAAAACTTTATTATCTGAAATGATGAATTATTATCACATACAATTGGCTTGTATTAATATTTTTTCTTTTGATTTTTTCTCTATTTACGCCTCACATATAACTTTATTATCACATACAATTGGCTTGTATTAATATTTTTTCTTTTGATTTTTTCTCTATTTACGAATCTCGATTTCTCTTCAAGAAAACGTTCCTCGCCTCTCGATTGTGCTTATAGATACTCCAAAATGATCGATACTTCGATATGAAAACAAAGCAAGTGATAATGTAGTCGGGAGAATGCAAGTAATATATAGTGATATATCGAGAAAACTAAGTGATAAATATAGTTTCAAGAGAACGCAATTTATCTCCCTTAGTTGCTATAAGTGATAGATATTGTAGAAGTGCGTGTTTTACGGTATCAAATTTCTTTCAATAATCTTCAGACAATCTTTCACATCGACATAGAGGGATGTTATGAAAGACGCGAATGAACTCGTATAAGCTACGCATCGCAATGAAGAGTATCACGGCAAAAACAATAACGGGAATGATCGATAAAATAAAGATCGATGACCCTAATCCCGGTTTCTCGTAAAAGTGCTCCGCGAGCGATAACGTAAAGCTCTCTGCGTTGACGTCAACCGGAAGTCAATATGATGAGCTGGAAAATTATTCGCGAAACTTTAAAGTCGCACCAATGTCAATTAGCGTCAATTCTCTTTCTCCTATTACTTTAAGCAGAAACACAGACAGATAGTACAAACTAAAATTAATCGATCAATGTTTTAGTATACAGGATGGGCCCTTCGGACTCTCTCGGGTTCTGTCCACAGCGCTAATTAATTAAATTATAATAAAGCAATAAAATGAAAGATAAAGTAGGATAATTAAATTAGCCTACTCTATTACGCGATATTATGCAACTTTTACGCGTGAATTCAATTGATCGTCGCATCTAACAGTCGTATTCTTGTCAAACGTAAACAATATCATTTGCGATTAATAAAGAGTAATTCGCACTCTTTCTTCCGACGTGTTGGAAATCGATAAGTGCACTTTCACACAAATGTGTGACCAAACAGTACTTAAAGAAGTGTAATATCACGCGACAATCTAATGGGGCGTCAACCATTACCGCGCGATCGATGTTAATACTTCGAGGTAAGCACTTATATCACGTATCGGCGAGAAAAATATCGATTGAAGAGGTACGATTTATTTTTATAGAGAAGCACCGAGAGAGAATGTTGCTAACTTGAGTTATTAGATATTATTATAGAAATATACTTCGGATTTTGTTTTAGAGAGATTTGAAAAGACTCCAAGATTTATACAGACTTTAAGATTTTATAGAGAGATTTAAAGTTTTACTTTTTAATTAAAAGAAAATTTATCTCGTGATCTTAAATTCTTCAATTTCTTCTGTGGTGTTAAATTGTAGCTATATAATTAAAAAGCAATGGTGTAATTTTATTCTATTAATTGAGTTTATTTTATTCTATTAATTGAGTTTATTGTGGACTTGGTCCATACCATTCTCTCTCAACGTTCTGTCGCTATATCTATGTAATATATCTCCCATCCTTTCTTATATCTTCGCATTTAGCGCTCACGCACAAGGGATTTCCGCTTGATTGCGCGAAACACAATTTAACGATGGTTTACAGTACAAAACATATCGAATAGAATGCTTCATCATAAAACTACATATTATATCTCCCGTCTCTTTAAAAACCTCGCTTATCTCGTCTCTCTATATATATAAAAAGACTTAAAGTTCATCCCTTCATTAATTCAAAGAGAAACAAAGCCACACATTTTTCAACAGAGACTTCAGAGGATACGCAATACACAACTGGAAAATTAATTTAATTTTTTAACTTAATTTAATTTAAATTTAATTTCTGGTCACTTGAAATTAAAATGCACATTTGTTTGAAATTGAAAAATACATAAAAACGATGATTCAAGATTTTCTTCGAGCAAAAATAGATCTTATCGGAAAAAGTATTTTTGACACTGGTTTCTTTACTCGCAAAATATATTTCTGCATGGAAAATAATAATCGCGTGATTCTATTCAGATTACCAACTATTCGCGTCGAGGGTTGAGTGTACTGAAGTGTACTTTGAAGACGAACGCCATTATCTCTCCTCGCTCGTTCAAATAATAATATTCAGTACTCACCAACATTGCCATCAGCGAGAACGATGACGTGATGGAGGACACAGAGCACCAACAGCTCCACCAGACCTCCTCGCCACCACCGTTTACGGCCCATAGATGTTCCTGCAATTGTGAATCCACTTTACGTCACTTCGTCCGTTCTTTCATGCATCTACATATAATAGGATAATTTTATCTCATTCTTCTCGGACGTCTTTTATTCGTAGAAAAATAAGACGGACGTAGCCGACATCCTGGCGAATAAATGACGCGGAAACATCGTGGATTATTTTTATTCATTATGAGTTTTAATAATTTGTAAATCGTTATAGTTTTTGATGATTAGAAAGTCATTGAGAGTGTATGTAAAATATTCTCGAGTCTTAAAGGCACACAAATGTATTTCATCTATTCTTGGGGTAAGATTTTAGTTCACGAATTGTTTATTTAACATGGAAGTATACTCGGACTTGTGCGGCAACACAGTTTCTAGAAAGCTAGTGTAAGTACTTTTCTAGGTGCATCGCCCTGGAGTGCATCGCCCGCACTCGATCGAATGCGAATCTAATAAAAGACAATGCACACGGCATAATCTACTTCAGCAAATTCTGACTGATAACAAAAACGCTACGAATCTGAATCACTTTCTGCTAAACAAAAAAAAAAAAAAAAAAAAAAAAACCGTTGACCTGTTTGACATTTAATTACAAACTTCCTCCAATACGCAGCATTGCATAAAAGACAGAAATAGAAAAACATTATTTGCTTTCACTATTTTTTTTTGAAGAGAGAATTTTGTCTTTGGATTTTCGTCTTCCGTTCTATCATTTACCTTCGAAAAGCATCCTCTTTCCGCGATAACATTTATACTTATATACACATATATCTCGTAGTCGAAGCATCAGGTTGTAGTCACGTTCACTCTCCTCCGAAGACAAATTAGCATCCCCTTGGGAAAGCTGCGCGCCGCCACGCCACATCTGATTTTAATTAGATCTAGCTTCCAGATTATTCTCAGATATTATCGGAAGCGAGATACGCGCGATAACGATTTTTACTATTCGTATTAAGTATTCGAGTTCGATTTGCGCACTTTTGTTCACATAAATATCCGTGATGTACTCAGTCGCGCCTAACGTTGAATGCGCAATGTAAATATGGTAGCGTGCAATTATAATACCGGCAAAGGAGGGATACGTGTTCTCGTACATCCTGATACAATCCCTTTAACTACACAATCCTTGATTTATCCTTAAAAAAAAAAAAAAAGAAAATAATCTAGTACAAATAAATCTTCTAGAAGCGCAGAACACGAAAATCTGATGTTCAAAATTAATTACGAGGAGACTCTTTTTAGGTAACTTTTAGACGCAAATTTACATCACAAACTTTTCCAGATTTTTCCCATTAAAAAGAAGTTAAAAGAGAGAATCGTGCAGGGTGGAACTGCGATGTAAACGTGAATTTGTTCTCACCTGGGCGTGACGTAACGCGGTCTCTTCACACCCTGCGGCACATTGCCGCCACGAGAAACACCGTCGTTCCGCTTCGCGAGAGAGCTGACGATCACCACTCGACGATGCTGGCTGCGAGGACCTCCTGGACCATGTTCCCGTGAACGGCCGCCGGTTCCACCGCAGCGATGGCACTGACTGAAAAGGCAGGACGATGAGGAAGAGGTGGTGGAAGGTACAACAGGCGGCGGCGACGGCGCGCAAGCCGTGCGTCGTCGGATTTTGAAATCGATTGTGCCGGTAGCGAGCCAACGAAGACGCAAAACGACAGGGGGAGAGAGATAGAAGGAGATAATGTGGGAGGAAGAAAGAGAGAGAAAAGACGCACACACATACTGTCGTCGATGACGATAAAGAGGAACATCCAATAAGAAAGTAAATCATCGCGTCACTTGATAAAATTGACACATAAAGAAAGATCCTATCTAAACAGAACATCTCTCCTTAATGAAGGGATTAATTGTCAGAAAGAAAAGAAACTGAAAAAAAGCAGCCGGTATCGGAGAGGTTGCTCATGAATAGTTATCATTTATTTATCTAGTTTCTTTTTTTTAAATATAATAAGGATCTTTTAAAAGAAAAAGAATAAAGGTTATACCATGAGAAAAATATAATACGACTGCGCTCCTAGAATTCGTGGCGTCGTTGAAAGGGTCTCGCAGGGCATGATATCGATTAGGGAACACTTGTTGCGGGCGAGCCGAAGGTGCGAGGCAAATGCGGTTCTCCCACGCTTCCCGAGAAAAACAGGGAAGAAAGATTTATGTTGTTCGTAATGAAAGCTGAAAGAGAGATAGTAGTCATTAATCCGGAACGCAATAATATGAAGAATAACAAAATGAATTTTTGTAAAAATCATTTCCTCGCATCTCGTTGGGCAAAGATATATCTCGCTTTTTTTACGCTCATATTGTATAATTACCTTACGTATATGTTTTGCTCTTAATTTATTTTTATATATGTCTTTTTTTATTTCTTTGCTTTTTTTCGCATTCTCGATTTCTGTAAACCTCCCGATAAATGTTAAATGTCGCGAAGATGAGCGCAGTGATCGTTAAATGAGGAGAATAATGTCATTACAGATCCGAATTTGCACACAATTAACATTTGAATCGACATGATATTTTTGGGACCAGTCAATATAACGGAAAAGCGCGATGGATGATGGATGTATCTCCCAATATATATATACAAGATATATATACAAAAATATATATGTACGTGTATATATCTATACGTATATACGTATATATATTAAAAAAAGATTCAGAACTTATAGAAGAATAGATTGTACTCACTAATGCTTAATGAATACGGGATATAGATACAGGCCGAAAAAGAATCAAATTCTTGTTGAAATTAGAAGAGATTTTGATAAAGCCAGAGTTATGGACTTTCTATAGATAACTTGCATAATGCGCACGAACGTCAACCAATCGCGCGCCCATAATGAGTGCATCTAGTAACACGACTGCTCAATGAACAGCTACTTGTGATTGGTGTATATATTTTACAATCTAAAAAGTAAACCGATCATGAATAGTCGCTCACTCTGACTGAGCGCTCAATGAGCGATCGTACTACTAGGATAACGATTCTGTAATTCAAGTGAGGGTAAAAATTACAAAAATAAGCGATTTTACTAGAAAATTTATAATTTCATTGGTCCAAATCTAGTAAATTTTTGTAATTCCATTTTTGTAATTTTCACCCTCACTTGAATTAGCTCGGATCTACAATAGGTGTAGTAAGCCTCAAGCCATAAGTAATTAATCAATCACAGTCAAATGTGAGGAGAATAATCAATTGTTATCGGTAAATTTTTAGGCTTAAGGCTTACTACACCTGTTGTAGATCTGGCTTTACAGAATTGATACCTAGATGCATCTAATGTAAAGGAAGCAACAATATGATCTCACATAATATCTTTTACATTTGATTGGTCCATTTCTCCATATGTGCATCATGCATGGTCGTGAAAATTTATCAAGGACTGCGTTCCGGTATTCACTGCCAGTATTGAAAATCTATAGTGTACGTGACGTAAACTATATATTTTCAGTACTGGTAATGAATATCGGTTGTTATTAATCACAGAGAGAAGCCTGAAAGAGACCATGCCTATATGATTACTTAATTCTCCTCTTCGCGGGTCTTTTCTGCGCGCCAAGATTACCGGATGAGCGATAGTGCGACATCTGTCGATCGTGATTTGTTGTAAAGATATCGGGTGAAAGTAGGGTTAACTTCCTTTCATCCGGTACGACGAACCGTGAGGTGCGTAATGCTCGTTTACATCGTGAATTAAATCCTTAGACATCGCGCATTTGGACTTTTCACGCTGTATTCGCATCACATCTGTAATTACCGAGCAACGCGATCTCTCCTCGTACGCTCATATTTGATTCCTCAGGTCTTTTAAAAACATTTTTCGGCGAACAAAAATGTTGGGTTAACTCTAACCACGAACATGTTTATATTTGTCAATAGAATCGATCGTTCGATTTCGGTCAATCTTGCAATTATTACGTTACTTTTTGCAACGTTACACTATAACGCTTTTCGCTTTCTTTCTTCCTTACAACTACAAATTTTTGGTTTATAGTATGAGTGATTATATAGTGCTCGAACCCAAAATGTTTACATTGTTAGCGAGGATATTTTGATAGCATTTTTTTTAGAAAGAGAAAAAAAAAGATAATATTCTATGCTAAGCTTATTAAATTGTACAGAGAAAATGATTATATGTATAATTCTAATTTAAAATTTTTTTCTGTGATTACTAATATTCTTTGTTTCCTTTTCAGTGTACATCGCCAAGATGGTGAAGATTATGAAGACAGGAAAAGTTGTGCTGGTCCTCAGCGGCCGGTACGCGGGAAGAAAAGCCATCGTCATGCGCAACTATGATGATGGAACTGCAGAAAAACAGTATGGACACGCTATGGTTGCAGGCATTGACCGGTATCCAAGAAAAGTCCATAAAAGAATGGGAAAGGGAAAGTTGCATAAACGGTCTAAAATCAAACCTTTTGTTAAGGTAAATTTATGATTCTTTATTCTTGTATAAATTTTTTAATGTCTCAGAATCTTTTTATATATCTATATAATTCTGTTATATCTTTGTGTAACACTATATTTATATAAAATATTTTAGATCCTTAATTACAACCATTTAATGCCAACGAGGTATACAGTCGACTTACAATTAGATAAAGTCGCTCCTAAGGATCTCAAAGATCCGATGAAGCGCAAGAAAGTTCGTTTCCAGACACGCGTCAAATTTGAAGAGAGGTATGTAATTCAATATTCTGCCGTCACTGCAAAATCTATATTCGTAATTAATATTATTTAAATTTACTTTTCGTTTCCAGGTATAAAAACGGTAAGAACAAGTGGTTCTTCCAGAAGTTAAGATTCTAATTGTTTTTAAATAAAAGTCTGATATACAGATGTAAAAAGAGTGAACACGATTTTTTCCATCACATAATCCTATGTAAAGAATATATCAAACATTTATATTTTTAATTATCATTTATTTTATCTGCCTTTCAATTTAATTAGCTTAATATTTATGTTATTTAATAACTAATTAACTACGTTGAGATCATATATATATATATAAAGGATTTAATAAAACTTATAATTTTTTTACTGAAGTTCCAGTTTATTTTAGTTCGCATGCTTTACATTTAAAGTTGTATACTTCTTGTTTGTGTATTATATTGAACGATTTTAGTAGGCTCTTTATTTTAGCAATTATATTTTAGAAATCAGATATTACACTTGCAAAATGTGTAAGAATAACAAAATAATGTGTGTATAAAAGCAAATAAATTTACAAATTACATTAAATAAATAATATCAACATAATAGGAGTGTATAAATGCTCCAAATAAAGAAATCTTAGAAAATGGTATCAATATAGTAATGTTATTGAAATATTAAATAGATTTAATATATCTATTTTGATCACTTTTTAAGTTTCTGAATACGTTCATCAAGCAATGCTATGTTACTTTTTATAACCTCCATATTGGAGACAAAACTTTCCTGCACTCCTTTCAATAGAGACTTGTTACTATCCAATCCTGATGAGATCTCTGCTTGCAATTCTTCTAATCTCGTTAAAGACTTACTGAAGGCAGCAGCTAGGATGCAACACATTTTTTTAGAATATATTTTTTGTACACACATTTATACACTAAATAATTTTACCTTGTTGATGAATATCGCTCAATATCAATAGCCTTTCTACTGTTTGTGGTAATATTTGCGATATAGCATCTGTTCTTTTCATGACTTCATACATCTCTGAGATCTATGAGAAAGATTCACACAAAAGACATTAATTTTATGCAAAATATACATTATTGTAATATTGATTTTAATATTCATATGATATATTACCTTTTGCTCTTGCTCAGAATCTTGTTCTGCTGCTGCTTTTTTCTGAGCAATGCTATCCATTCGATAAATTAAAGTGCCCAATCTTGTTTCAATGGTATCCAATTGATTAACATCTAACAATGAAGTCTTGGCTTCTAATTGTTGTACAGCTTCCATTATGCCATTGCACTTGACATTCTGTGAAAAAGGAGGGATTCATAAACCTATTTGAAATTTATATGCCTAAAAAGTGATCCTACCTGTGAAAATTTTGAAAGTTTATCGTTACTTGTCCCTATGAGATTTTCTAGACAGCAAAGTCTCTGTTCGAGCTGTGCGATCCTCGCAGCTTCCTGCATTCTTGCTTTTTCTGGGAAATACATCATCTGATATTTAAGAACACCATGTTCAACTGATTCACCTGCCTCCGTATCTTCTGATGATAACTTTGACGAAGGCATGCTGGTTTGCTTAAATAATTCAATCTGTGATATCAATTGCCTGGAAGATTAAAATATTAATTATTGAAGAAAATATCTATATACATATAATAGATTGCAACTTCTCTCTTTCTCTTTCTCCGTATGTATATATATATATGCACACATATATATATATATATATATATCCATATATATATATATATACATACATTATAGATTATTATTTTTAAATGTCATACTTGAGCATTATGCCTTGTGGATCTGATAAACTTGCAACAACATCAGGTTCTAGACAATCTTCCAGTTTTAAAGAGACCAACTGTTTTTCTATTTGCTGTGCCTGAGAAATAATCTCGCTTGCAGACTTGATTTCTACCTCATCCTTGGATTTTTCCTGTATATATTACCACATATGTCTATATTAGTAATAAAATAATTTTAGCATATCTTGTATCAACAATATTACAACAATATACCTTCAACTCATTCACTTCTTCATACAATTCCTTAATTTCACATTGTAGTCGCTGGTATTTTTGAAGAGGAGTTTCTTTTTCACCTTCACTAACAAGTTCCCAATCTCCAAATCTGGAAATGCTCTCTTATATATCGTCCAATATATTAAATTTCATTAAATTAAAATAATTTCATTAATTAGAACTTACTTGTATCCTGACTTCGGCTTGTTAGACAAACGATCTGAGAAATCAACAGGTTTTCCAACAATTTGTTTGCCTTTAAATTTATTAAATGCTTCTTTAGCACTGATGTGTAACTGCTCGACACAAGAGCTATCGGATTCATCCTGAATAAATCAACTATTAATTAACAGACTGAATATTATACGCAATGTAGGTATATGTAGCTTACCTCACAATACATTCGCATTTGCTCTGATTCTGGCAAGTCGCTCGTTTCGTAGACATCAAGCTGATCATATGCCTAAACACAGAATTTGTATTCATTCACATCAGTGACATAATGTAGCATATTAAAATATGATAAGCAGACAAGAACATAAAAAGCACTCACAATTCCAGGTAAATCGGCGTATTTAGGATCTGCCATTTTTTATTATGCGATTATCTCGTAAATTGCTCAAAAATATTGCGGAACGTTACCAAAACTATGAAATATCGTCTTTGACAGTCTTTGACACCGATGATTGAAATCAACACTGATAACTGATATAGTCTTGGAACAATCTTAAAACATAGAGAGGTTATCAATTCCAAAGAGATGTAAAAACAACATCGCCATCTCCAATAACTGAGAAAACTAGCAAACAAATTTGTCTTGAATTGTATTGACCAATCAGGACAAAAATCTCTTTACTCCTTTTGTTCTGATTGGTCAATAGAAAGCTATTGTATTCCGACAAGTAGATTACCGAACACAATCCAGTAAAAATTCATCTGCGGATCTAAATGTATACATGTTTTATGGCTTATCAAGCAATTAGCTATGCAATAAATTTACGCAACAAAAACACGAAAAAACTATTACATATTTGACTATTTGAACAGAAAAAAGATGTCAGATAAAGAGAAAGATGAAGAGAAACCTATAGTAGCAAAAACAGCTGTAGATCTGCAAAGATTAAAATTAATGAAATTAATGAAAAACATAGTAAGTATTATGCATTTTCCAAAAATTCCAAGAAAAAAAAAATTACTTTTGCACGCGCAAAACAGTTTTCTTTTTTCGGATTCTTAAAATAAAAATTCGTGTTTTTTCTTTTAATAACATTAGGATAAGCCAGTTATATTGCCAGAACGTCCAAAAGCCAAGAATACACCCTCTGTACCAGAATTTGTTCGCAATGTTATGGGTAGCAGTGCTGGAGCAGGCAGTGGAGAGTTTCACGTGTATAGACATTTACGACGAAAAGAATATGCGCGGCAAAAGTTTATTCAAGAAAAAGCGCATAAGGTAACTACTGTCAATAAAGAGAATATATATATATATATATATATATATATATATATATATATATTTGATTTT
>NW_021849528.1:512355-529861 GCF_003651465.1 Formica exsecta
TATATATATATATTGGATTTTGAATGAAAAAATTATAAAATTTTTCCTGTTGGTTTAAAGGCGTTTCTTTTTGTTTTGTAATAATTCAGGAACATTTGGATGATGAATATCATCAAAAGCTTGAAGAAAATAAAAGATTGGCAGAAGAAGCAACGGCGAAAAAACGTGCTAAAAGATTGAAAAAGAAACAGGGGCGTAAGCAGAGAAAACAAATAAAAATTACAAAGGAAGATAATGCTATCACGGATGAAAAAAGCAGCAAAGAGGACAGTTCAGATGAGAATGAAGAAACTGAAGTTACTGTAAAAAATAATGAAGCAAATGAAGAAAATATTACGAGTTGTTCCATAAATATATCTAAAGATGAAAGCGAAGTAAAAACAGCAACAGGAAAGAAACCGTCATTAGATACAGAAGAAAATGAAGAACATATATTAAAAGTATCTTTTGAAGAGAAAACGAATAAAAAAATTCAATGTAAAGATGACACATGACAAAATACATTATTTTTGTTGTATTTCTCTTGTTAGATTAAAATATATATGTATAATCAAAATTTAGCAATCAAATCATTTGTTTGAATGGCTATCATTGATTAGAATTATATCCTGCTGTATTATGTTATAATACAAATTCCATGTATGTTATATATGTTTTTTCATATATGTAATGGTAAAAATGGCTGTGTTTTTTAAAAATAAATATTAAAAATTTGCATGAAAAAAGTTATTTTATTTTTTCATACTTTACAAATCTATATTGTAGGTGTAATAGCATCTAAATTGTCATAGCGATTAGTTCTCTCAAATATATTTGCCAAAGATTGAGCAATTTGTTGTTCTTCGATACAACATGCATTCTTCATTAGATGTTCCAACTGAGCTTTTGCTTTGATTAGATCTCCCAATTTTTCAGGCAAGACAGTTTCCTATAACAAAAATATTCGAAATATTAAAATCACAAAATGTCATCGTTCCAATATTTATGTATACACACACTTGATCTATTTTGTGAATATACTTTATGTTACACTATACCTGAAATTGCTTCATAACATTAGAAATTTCCTCCACATGGTCGCCAATTTCGAGCCAAAGATTCTGCAGTTCAGATTTTTCTGTACAGACGGCAACTCGACTAAGAGTAAGGCACAACTAAAAAAAATATATTTTATGTTAATATATAACTTATAATAAAGTATCAAGGAAATATATTACATGCAGAAGTACACTTACTTGTTGAATCAGTGCATCTCGATGCGGATATTCAACGTAGCTTGGGACATGTTGAGCATTTTCAAATGCCAATACAATACTTTTCCACAACATTACAGTATATTTACCGTAACAACTACATGAATACAATGCCCATGCGGCATTGGTACGCACTTTAAAGTTAGGACTATCACATATCAAAGTGGAAAGTGCTGGAAATACTTCATCCTATAAAAATATATAGTATTTCATACTTGTACCAAATAAATTTATTGAATGTATATTTATATGTGTGTGTATGTCAAAGATATCACATTTTCAAATTCATACTTTCCAAGAAGATGGCAATATTGCATCTGGGTTATGGCTCAAAACTAATCCTAAAGCTCGGCAAGCATTCCATCGTACCTAGAGTTACAAAATAAAAAAGAAAAAAAAATGTCTGCTCACTAAATAAATAAGTCAACAAATATTTATTATTCTTATATTATTCTTTTTCTACTTTTTCTCTTTGTTACATAAATTTTGAATAGGCACATAGGATATAGAACCAACGTAATCTCATTCTAGTTGCAAATAAATTTAATTATTTTATTATATAAGTTATTTAGAGTTAATGAGAATTAACATATATCTTTAAAATTATAGTGAAACTTACTTTCATATCGTTTCCTAAGACAGCACATTTAATAAGTGCATTTAACCCTAATGTTGTATCGAAGAGTATGTGCTTTTGTGGACATAGATATAAAATACTTCCAATTGCTCTAACAGCGTTACATTTCACTTTGTCATTATCTTTTGCAGCCTTGACGCTTACATGGTACAATTTGGGTAGTAACACTTCCAAAGAAAATGGTTCTATCTCTTCATGCTGTCTGAAAAAATATATTTATATAGGTAAAAAATATATGTCATTAAGAACATAATATATATCAAACGAATGAAAAAAGTATAAACGACAGACTTTTGTCTGGAAAGACAGTCACACAAGTTTGCCAATGCCCAAGCACTCTTCACGCGAACACCGAGGTTTTTGTCATCAAGAGCCAGACAAACTATATCGGCCAAATCCATAAGAAACCCAGTATCGTCATCCAATGCCGACAAAGTAACCAACATTCCTAATGCACGTAAGCCGGCTGCTCTCACAGCACTCTCTTCATCGCGAACTGCTCCAAATAGTATTGTAATTATTAATATAGTTCTTTGCCTCTGAAAATATATACAAAAATAATGTCTGAGATATAATATTTTAGAATAACACTGAAATATATAAACAAAATATTTATTAATAAAATATTATTCTTGATAGCAAATATGTTTGGTAAGTAATTGCTTCGTGAAAAAAGATAAAATAAAAATTTATATAATTATATTCTTTTTATTAGCTCTCTTACCGATAACTGTGTAAATACATTTCCATTTATGCTACCTAGACAATCGCAAGCAGCTTCTCGCAATATAGTCTGCGATGTCTGTGCGAGTGATATCATAGATTCAAATATAATGTTCCAAAATAATATACCATCACTATGATAAGTCTCAATATTTGCAAGACAACTGGACATAATTTCTAAAACCCGACACGCATGCAATATCACTTGGCTTTCTGATTCCTCCATAACTGAGATTAAGATTGTAGTCACTTTTTCTAAATGAGGAAATATGAGGCTTCCTGTGTTAAATGCCAGTCTTCCCATAAGTTTCAAAGATTGAAGTCGTACGGGTGTACTAATCGTCTAAAATAAAACAAACAATATTAACTTCCAATTTGACTAATAACTGTTTTACAAGTTACAAAGCTTCATTTTTTAAATATAGATTTTACATACCTTATTAGATATATTTTCTAAGCAAACGCGAATCAGTAAACAGATGCTTTCATCTTTTGATGTTTTAATTTCGTTACAACTGTCTATTGAATTATTGACATCTCCGATATCTATTTCTTCTTCTTCTGTTCCAACATCACTAATTGAACCAGTATCAAGTTGTAATCTTCCTAATTCTATACTACCTATAGATTGCTTAGCTAATATGCTTAATATTTCCTGAGTGATAGGTTCACTGGAAGCAAATGCTTCAAAAATGGACAGTGCTGCAACTCGTACAGTCGGATCTATGCAAATAATTAAGCTATGATGATAATAATAATAGATTAAAAATTATATATAACAGCACGAGATATATACCTTTATGAAATATGTGTGGTCTACAATTCCTTGCTAACTTGGTAGCCAAACCCGATTTTAACCGTTCATATGGTGTGCCCTGTACAAGGGCTGCTGTGCATTTTAATGTGTGCGTTAACACAGTCACGTTTTTCTCAGCAAGCAGAATTAACGATAATGTAAAATGCAGTTCTTTGACCATTAAACATACTGTGCCGAAAAATGTGATGAAAGAAGTATGATCGGTATCTTCTGCGTGTATCAAGAATGGTCTAGCACCTATCAACAATTCAGTTAATATACTTAACACATTTTGTCTAACTTTAGATATAGGTTCCACCAATATGCTTCTCGTTAATACTCGTGCGTCGTTTCGTGAACCAGTTGCTACAATTTGTGGCCAGTACCCAAAAATTTCTCTACTCTGACTAATTTCTATGAGAGTCTGTAATAAACGCACAGCTCCCAATCTTACTTTGGAATCTATATGGACGGTATTATTAAATTCTGTATCCGATGTATCTGAATCGCTGGAATATTTGGAGATTCCAGTATGTTCTAGAGGAGTACTATTTTCTGTATCGGATGCAGTCTTCTTGGCAGATGTCTTCTTCGGCTTTGCTTTGTAATTTTTAAGATTCTTACATTTTGGAACCACATGAATGCGTTCTGGAAGATTCATTGCTGCAGGACGAAGTAATTGTGGCTTTATGACTGTGTATCCTTTAATACCATGAAATAAGAACGCTTGCACTACTCCTAATATCTCTCCAACAATATCAGAGGAATTAGGAATCAATTTTTCCAAAATTATACAATGCAAAATATGCAAACACAAGTGTATGATCTGCAAATATATAACTATGTAAGATAACACAAATATTTTATATATATGATATATAAGATACAGTACATACTTTACTATAATAAAGCTTATCATCATTGCTGTATGGTAACAGCAATAGATTTTTAAAAATGATATCTTTTATCAAATATATAAATTCCTCCGATATATGATTACTGTTATTTTTGTTTACAATTTCTTCTAAACACCCAAGTGCATAGAAATTGATTTCAGACCATGCATTACATGGAGAATTTAAATGTTTCATTAATAAGCCCTTATCCCTGAGTAACAGACGTGCATACTGAAACATAAAGCAATATTTAATTTTGATGATATAATAAAAAAATTTAGTTTAATATATATAATGTTTGTTACAGAAAGATATAAAGACTATATACTAACATGATTGATGTCATCAAAATATCCAGCGTGTAAAAAGCTTTTTATAGCAATTAACACATCAACTTGTGCCAGTGATTCAGAAAATTCTAATGCCTCTAAAATCCATCTTTTACAAGTCGCAAATGTCCGGCCATGCAACTTGATATTACTTTGAGTTAGATTGTATAAAAATTTACAAGCACTTTGGATTAAGGATGTTTCTGTAGGTAGAATAGTTACACAAAGCTGATTGACTAACAATAATACCGCCTAGAAATAGATTAATTTTGTTGTATAAATTGATAATAAAATATAACTTGATATAATCATATAACATTATTAATATAAAATATTTTGTCACCAAATATGAATGTTTCTCACATCATTATTTATAATATTGAGGCATCTGTAATCTAATTCGTTAAGATTATTTAAGCATGCATTGATTTGTTTTTTGTCACTGAGCTTTGAACTAGTTAATGACAGCAATCTTTCAACTATCGAAAAAAACTTTGTTGTAGTATCACTAACTGTGTGATTTATATGTAATGAGGCCATCATTTCATATATATATATATTCAACACGTATTACATAAAATATAAATTTATTATCTTGGAAAACATAAATTACTTTAACAACTACTAATTTGTGTCATTTATATACATAACTATACAACATTATACACAACACTTCGGAGAATTGAAAAATGACGTATTATTGGTTACAATATTGTACAACAATCATCAACAATATATTTTTGTTGCAGCTCGATAACACCGTACAATATAGAAAATGAATCTTATCGTGATAAATATCGTAAGTCGATAAATATCTTTAATAAAAATCCGAAATCGTGGCTCTTATGGTTAGGAGAGTTCTGCCTTATCGGTCTTATGGACATATTTTTTCGGGGCACATGTTACATATCTCGGATCCCGGAATTACAGCTGAGAAATGCGAATAACATTCTCACCTAACATGCATAATTAAAAAATTTTAGTCACAATATATAATCGAATAAAATTAATTTCGGTCAATTGTATGTAGATGTTACTAATACTATGAAATCATTGGCTAACAATTAAGAGATATTTTAAATCCAAAGTATTGTAAATGTTTCACTATAATATAAATTTTTTATTCAATTTTTAATTATGCGTTCATATATTTTTAGATAAAAATAGAAACATTTTTAAAAATTGTTTTTAATTGTCAGCTTATTATTTTGGTAACTTTGCGACATATATATTACATTGCATATTCAAATGTTGTGAATGTGTAAACAAAATATGTAAAGTGTATATATTGATATACATACATATTAGATATTATAATATTTTGAACATATATATCTATATATAGTAATCTTATTAGCATTGTTTATCGCTGTAAATAAATTGTAAAAAGTACTAAATAATGCTTTTTACATTGAATACATTTAAATCTGTTCAAATCTCTCTAATACAATCTAATTTAATTATTTTATACATTTTACCTAATAAGAACAGGAAAATATCATTCATAAAACTTCGAATATTTCATTTGATTGCCAAAATGATCAATAGCAATTATTATTAATTGTATTAACTCGTTGAAAAATGTACATGTGTAAAAATGAGTTAACAATAATCTAAACATTAAAAATAATGTGATTTTTTACAATAAATGAGCATATTCTATGATAAAAAGCACTTAAATATATATATATAGCACAACAAAATATATCTTGAAACTATGATAAATGAGTACATCCACAAGATGAACTTGTAAGTGAAATCAACTCTTTTACTTGCATTGATCAATACACTATAACTCCGCATTAACGCACATACATCTATCCACACAAAAAATTTATAAAATATTTAATATTAATTAAAAAGAAAAAAAAATATATAAAATTATTCCTTTGAATGTGTTTATAATTGCTTCCATTGATATATTAATAACTATTAATACAAAATGCTCTGCTTTATATAATTATCAATTGCAAGTTTGTACAGATATTTATGGGATACATACACACACAAATAAACACTACATACATAACATACATACATACATATATATATATATTGATTGAACATCTCAAAATGCTTTTTTACTAAATATTTTACGTAAAGAAATACATTGTTCGCAAATTATTAACGAACCAGAAAATAGTCTTTTGTGTGTAAAAAGAGAATTATATAATTTAATACATATTCAAACATATATATATTATATCTGATAGCTCACTATTAACAATTTGGCAGTTAAAAGGAATGATAAGATGTACACATCTAAAAATTTTTTATATCTCTTAAATTTTACGCATGTAACAGCTATGACTCTGAAAACCTTGTGTTTTCAAGTTCAGTAAATTATATAAACTTTAAACTTCAACTTTTGTTGTTTAATACCAATTTCCTAATCTTTTACCTTAATTGTCATCGAATCATGTATTATTTGAGTAATATACAATTATTGCAATCTCGGATTAATTGTTAAAGTTATATCATTGTTTCACTTAAGATACATCACAATAATATAGTATTATTGGTGAACATTTCTATCGCTAAGCGATATTATTTACATTCACCGACACGGTGATTGCATTTCGCAAAGTACACAAAGATTTATGACTGGTTTGATTGACAAGCTGCATATATTGGTCTTGCCTTTTGTTTTGCCAAATCTGTCGCTTTTTTAGCAGCGTCTTTCATTTTTTCTGCTTTACCCTGTAGAGAGTGCTGCAAATCTTCCGCGAGACTCGGCTTTGTCGTGAGATTGTCGTCCATGGTGCTACGGCCAGCTTGCATAGAAAAACTCGTCTGAGAAAGTTTCGGATTTAGAAATTGAGCTGTATGAGGAAACATATTTGTAAGGACATAATTAAAGCCTTCCGACATCTTGGTACAGTTTTTCTTAAATCGATCTAATCCAAATGCTTGAATTGCCCTGCTGAAACCAAAGACTTGACTGTCAATCCATGCCGATCTCTTTGCAACTGTCCATTCTGGATTTTCATCAGAGGTCTGATAAACTACTTTTTCAACAATGCTCTGGAAGAAAACACAATTGTTAGAAACATATATAGTGCCTTCTTTTTAATCCTGAATATTTCTGTTTCTATCTCAACAATATAATTTACAATAATTTTATCAATTTACAATAATTTACAATGATTAATCAAAGTAAAACTTGTAATTTAGAAATTGATTAATTTAATTTATTAAATTAAATGTGTGCAAATCTTTTTAAAAATAGAATTTTTTTTGGAAAGAAAAACCCTTGATCATATTTCTTTTTCTGTTATTGATTTGAATTAGCCTACCATAACTTTGGTGTAACCCAAATTTCTTGTGTAAGTAGTCAAAGTTTTTGCTTCTGGATCAACAATGCTTTCCTCTACAATTTTGACAATATTTTTGCTGATAAATCTTTCTCCCCATTTGGGTACCCTATTGGTTTTTGTCAATAATCGTTTGGAATAAAGCTTTCCATTTCTAATTTCTCTGGAGATTGTATCCTCGGTGAGAACGTGCGAACTGCAAATGATATATAAAAGTTCTTTGTACACTGATATATACTTAGTGTTATGTAATGTTTGAAAGAATAATATGATGTAACGGTATGTTTACGTACCTATGTGGATTTGGATACCTTTGAAAGAATCCTCGAACGACTTGAGTCCAATCGAAATGAAAGATTGTGATGTTTTCATAATATTTCACCATTGTATCGACTTTCTCTTTTATTTTTTGTTTTGCAAATTTATGAAGAAAAGAGCGAGGAAAATAATAGCGGAAACTTTCGCCGAATTATCAATGAGATTGATAGAAGAAATATTGATAGATTATATCGCGAATATCACAATCGGATCAGAGTCCGCAATAAAATCGCCGCATGTTAAACATGGTGTAAATCGCGAAGACGTATGTATGTACACAAGGCTTCATTCGGCCTCGGCGCCGGGAATGACTAGAAATGCTAGAATGCTTGAGAATATACTCGCAATGGCTTTGTTCTTTATAGCTGAATTGAGCTGAACTGGCTGCACCACTAGTTCAGAGTTTATCTTTTTCTCTCCACGTTGAAAAGAGAAAGATAAACTCTGAACTAGTGCAGCCAACAGCCAGTTCAACTCAATTCAACTAAAGATCAGACCCAGTTAGGTCCTATGCACAATAAAGAAAATATTAGGAATAGATATAAATATCAAATATTAGAAAGAGCAATTTGGAATTATTTTACTTCAAACAAGGGAATGGAATTGATTAATTATTCCTAATTTTTAATTCATTATATGTTAATTCATTCAGTTCCTTTGTTTGAAGTAAAATAATTTCAAATTGCTCTTATCCTAATATTTATTCCTATTCTTAATATTTTCTCTATTGTGCGTAGGGCTTTACGCATTCGTGCATCGAATATCTACACACTACTACACAGTGAAGATTGAAAATTATAGGTTGGAATTTGACTAATCAAAACAAAAGAACTTAAAATTTCTTTTGATTAATCAAATTTTAATCTTTAATCTTTAATGCATAAGCGGGGAGCACACACTTTTGCATAAGCGCATAATCATAAGCATAAGGAATTTGATTGGTCAATTTCTTTATGCATAAGGAAATGGACCAATCAATTTCCTCATGCTTATGATTATGCGCTTATGCAAAAGTGTGTGCTCCCCGCTATAGTCTGATACGGGCTTAAGACATTGAATAAGAAATCATTGGAGACAGTTCAATCACTCTATAATTAATGTTAGAGTACACCATGTTGTTGACACCATTAATGAGCATAAAATCTTATTGGTCAAAATATATTGGCG
Organism: Formica exsecta; assembly: GCF_003651465.1. Taxonomy (NCBI): domain Eukaryota; kingdom Metazoa; phylum Arthropoda; class Insecta; order Hymenoptera; family Formicidae; genus Formica; species Formica exsecta. The sequence goes on from NW_021849528.1 coordinate 521,789, forward strand.
TTTTATTCAAGGAGATGGTAACAACATAGCGTAACTATGTTGAATATATTGATTGGTTGCTATCAAAATTCTTTATTCTAATATAGCCAATCACAGCGGATCCGACAAACTTGTGCGGCGAATGAAATATTAGAAGTTACATTGCTTACATGACTTTTACGAAATTATTACATTAAAACCAATATGAAATAATATAATACATTGCAATTTCTTTGCTTTATTTTTAAAATATTTATTTTGTAAAATATGAAATAAGATGTTTAGTTTTACATATCTAAGATCAAAATTTATTTAATGATGAATACTTAATGCATCGCTTTGCACTTCATGGCTTAATTGCGTCTGCAGATTCGATAATTTGTTTTTTAACGCCGCGATCCCCATCATAACGATATTTTCAGGTTTTAATGCACCACTGCTTTCCACGTTGAAGTAATATTTGTTTGGTTTGGCTTCCCAATTAAATGGCGCTTCATCTAAAATGTACATTGTGATATATACAATCAGCTGTAGCATAACATTAAATGGTTACAGGTGAATGTTTTATACTCACATTGGTCTTCTTCTAATTCAGTGTATTCTGATTTGGGCCATTCGTCTGGTTTAGGATACAAAGTGTGTCTCATAGCATTATCCGGATCATATTCAAAACTTACACCAGCAGTTGGATTCCACTTGGCGTGCTCCTTTCCAAAACCTTTCTTTGCATATGCTCTAAGTTTCAACTCTTGCCCCTTTCTTAACTTCACTATTAATATTTCTGAAAGATTTCACTTATGATAATTGTATTCTTTTTTTTATTAGCTAAGTATAAAATAATTGTTAGCACATGAAAAGATACAAACCATCAGTCTCTCCATATTCGCTTGCATCGTCTTCCCTGTGCCTGGATGTGACAGGTAATACTCTAGGATCACTGGATTTAAAATCTGCAGTAGTTACATGTCTGGTTTGGTCTTCAGTGCATTTAACATCAAGTGTGAATTCAACACTGCATTCTGGACAGAAATCCATGCATTGACAATCTCTTGTGAATTGTATCCTGTCAACCACCTAAACAAAGAAATCATTCTCTGTCAATTAAACTGTATGAATTAAGTTACTTAGTAATGATCTTATTCGTGAAAATTGAGAAATAGTTTTATTATACACTTATTTGCATTGCAAATACATGATCTATTATAGTGTTTAATTTGTCTTTTTAATCATGGCTTAAAACTTAAAAAATATTAAGACTTGTAGAGAAAAAATCTTTTTAGTTTTTGACAAACAAGATCATTGACATATGTGCCAAATGTGTCTACATACATCATCACTGATTAACGGTATCATCCCAATCCGATGTGCCAAGAATTCATCGCTCAAAACAGTAGAATTAGCTTCCAATTGTATCCAATCGATGGCCATAGTCGGAGTCTCGGCGATGAAAACACGTCTCATGCTATTTGCAACACTGAAATAGAAACATAAATTATAAATTAATTGAAGCTACATTTCTTTACATTTAAATATTTATCTAACCTCATCTACCTCACCTCAATTCAGTATCTTCTACTTGAAATTTAACATTTTCTTCAGTTAAATCCGAAATATGAACGGACGGTTGATTAGCATATGGCATTTTATTTTGTAATCAAAACGATTCTTTATTATGGTAATAATGTCAATCTTTTTTGCTATTTCTTTCGTAATGTATATGTAAACAAAAACCAAACATAACATGCATTCACGTTGATTCTCGCGATTTCACGCGCGATATGACGGTGGTCGAGAAGACGCTAGAGATGCTTCGAAGCATTGCATTAACCAATCAGAATAAAGAAATCTTTACTCTCTTTGCCCTGATTGGTCAATTAAACGCTTCGAAGCATTTCTAGCGTCTTTCCGATCGCAGCCGATATAACAATATGACAAATGACAAGTAATGCTCTCTGCATCAATCAATTTCCTATATACATACACATATATATATAAATATCATACACCTCATTTATACACACACACACATACATATATATATATATATGTAATGCGTGTACAATATATTTCAGTTATAGAAAACTATCCATCATGCATCTTTGGGAATTTAATAAAGACAAACGTATGGAATTAAAATTAAAATATTTTATTAAAAATCGATCACGGAAATCACTCGGCAAAGATTTATATTTTGTAATGCATATATTCAAAGAAGTGCCAAGAAATAAGACTCGTTTAATATTAACTATGAAAATTACATTAATTTCTTGCTAATTCAAGCAAATTGTGCTTTACATGCAATAGACATATATATATAATAAATAATAACATATATAACATAATATAATGTTGATGAGAGATTTAAACTTAATTCTATGCATTTGCAATAAGAAATATGATTCTTTTGTTGTTCTAATCTATTTTCTCTCTCTGCATTCTCTAGTATGGCACTCATGTTTGGTAGAAATTGGAAGACGATGGTTCATGTAATGCTATACTATCTGTGAATCATCGTAAATATATACGATGAGCAAGTTTCATTAATCTTATGTACGTGTCTTGTGTTATTAATATAAATTTGTTCTAATGGTTGCATAAAGAAGTAAAATGAAATAGATAAAGGGTGAAAGGAGATGCATTGAGAAATATACTGCTTAAAACGATTAGTGGAATATTTTTTAAATAAATATGTGTATAAGGTTCTAGTAGATTTTAGATCATGAATATTTCTCTTAATGCACGATTTAACATACATCTTGTAGTAAGTACTCTTGTTTAAATACAATAGTTTTTTCAAATGCTGGTTTAAAATTTGAAGATTTTATTTACAGGCTTTCTTAAAGACATAATTCCATTGTCGTTTTGAGCAGTGTATTAAAAATATTTTTAGTTTGAAATAAATGTCTCTGAGTATTACAGAAGATAATATGCGTATTATCAACTCGATCGATTAATGACTTTCAAAGTTCGTCGGTGAAACGTTCGATATCCTGTAAATGGTCACCATAATCTGTAGTTTCGCTACCAACAAAAGCATCGTGATGGTCCAATATTTCTTCGAACGATAATCTATTATCATGATCATCATCAGAACCTGCGAATAAATGATCCACTTCGTCGCTTGCTATTTCTCTGAAATAAATATTGATAAGGAGATATAAAAAACAGTGACATTTTCCATTATTACGGATATTTACAAGATAAAGTTTACAAATTTGACTAAATTTTTTGCCATAAAAAATTTATTCTCATAAAATTTTAATAAAGTTTACACGATCTTCAATACATATGAAAATAATGAAAATCTATTATAATATTACAATATAAATTGTTATAAAATATAAGTACAAATAGAGAAATTTTTTTACTTTATTACATCTGTTACAAATTGAATCTATTATTATATTTGAGATTATTTGAAGTAATAAAATATATGCAATCAATAAGATTAATTTGAAAATTTGCATATTGTAATAAGATTTTTAAATGTTGTGTGTGTTATAGTATACTCACTCATTACTTGGGACAAGCCAAGAAAGAATTTCATCCGAATCGAGTCTACCATCTTTGTTTTTATCATGTTCATAATCAAATTTATCCTTTTCTGATAGTAACCATTCTTTATCCTTGGACTTAGCTCTATCACCGATAAATTCCTGAAAATTAATGTATCCATCTTTATCTGTGTCTTTGTCTTCCAAAGCTTGCTTCAACAACAATGAGAACATTCTAGGTGTTTCCTCAGGATGTGTATAAGCTTTAAATTCCTCTGAATCCAAATAACCATCTTTGTTTAAATCTGCAGCTTCAAACGTCTCTTTATCATCTTGGATTAACTTATCATCAAGAGCCAAATCTTCAGGATCGCTGCCATAAGTATCCTGCAGGATTTCATCCCAGCTCACTTTGCCATCTTCGTCTGTATCAGCCTCGTCCAAGCGATCTTGAGATTCTTCTGCAGACAGCATGCTGTTTGCCAAATTTATTAATTTAGATCTTTCAATAAGTTGATGAGATTACTGACTTAAATAATACTACCCAAACGAACGCAAGATCCAGGCTTTTAGTTCATTTCTCTCTATATATTTATCATTATTCAGATCCATCTTAGTCAGTAAAATTCCTAATCTCCTCTTGGACTCTTCTATTGGAAGTTTATCAAATTCTTCTGCTTCTTTTACACTTCCTTTAAACAGAAAATAAAATATTCAGAATAAAATATACTGAGTAAATTTGATTTGAAGGATGAATATAATTCTATGCATATCACCAATGTATAATAACTTTTTTTAGCCTTTTAAAGAAATTAACTTTTCATAAAATGAGTAACAAAATGAAATCGTATTAGATCGTATAGATACAGTTTGGAGCTTTAAGATCTTAATGAGAGAATTTAAAGTAAACGAGAAAAAAAATATAAACACCAAAAAATGTAATCGCCCCGTACCTAGGATGGCTTCGTGATCGAACTCCTGATGATGCTCGCCCTCCGCGTAGTGGTCGGCATCGCGGGGGCTGAAGGCCCCGTCCTCCGTCCTCTCATTGCTGTCAATCTTGTTGTGCTGATGCGTGTGAATGTGTGCGGAGGCCGTGTCACCGAATGCCGGCAACCACACGGCGACGAGGAACAGAGCAACGAACACTCGTGCGATCATCGCGCGTCTCTCGAGGTCTCGAGAGAGTGGCGGCACAGTATAAATAAGAGCAGTAGGTTCACTCAGTGTCGGCATCTTTGATCTCGATGCTACACGGTCGCCATATGTTGCTGATTGTGCGCGGACTTTAATTTGAATGATAATAGATAGCTAAAATGGAAATCTACGTATGTCTAATTGTGAGACTTATAAAAGTCACGAGAAAAATTAATTTAACATTTAAAGCTTTTAATTCAAATATAAATTTATATGAATGAATTTATATGGTTATATTAAAATAAGTCAGTAAATATATATATGATATTATACACAATGAAAATGTAAAAGCGACAATACACGAAAAAAGAATTATACAAGGAAAATATGAGATTAAAAAATATTATTTTCATAAAAAATTATGTGTATCTCGTAACAAAATATACATTTGTATATAATTATAATTGTATATAAACAATATACATTATTTGTACGCCCGCGATTAAAAATGCCTTCCCATCTGAATTTGCATACATATCGGCGTATATCCGACACGCATGTTTCGTCTCTAAATATTCGTGCATTATGACTCACAATTTCACAATTGGGTAGCAATCGAATGTGATTGGTTCTTACTTTTAGAACCAATAAATAATAACTATTGAGTCTGCTGAACGGGAAAATGACTGATATTTAATATTAAATGTGATTACTGATATTTAATATTAAATATTAAATAAGTCACATATCATTTTTGTCATTTTTCGAATCATCAACAGTCATAAAATGCAAATATTTAGAGACGAAATATGCGCGTCTGATATACTCCGATACGTGTGCAAATTCAGACCTTTTTCGATCACATAACTTTATTTTCTAGGGCGGAAAAGTGATCGATAAAGCCAAGTGGGAATATAAAGCATTTCTGATCGCGTTTGCACATGCCGCTTCTAGTGCGACGTGTAACGCCGCGCCTGCGCGATAATCGATCTTCTTGAATATATTCCTTTTCGCGCGAATTGGCAATAGTCTGATGTTATCAACTTTTCATGTTTTGAATTATACAGTTGCACAGAGCAGTTCTCGTTCACGTCGCGCACGGATGCGGAAGTGAAAGTTTCGCGTTAAAAATCTCGTCGTGTATCCGTCGCGAATGTATACCGAATATATTTCTCTTCGCGTCAAGTATTTTCGTTGTCGTCGATCGCGTGGTGCGAACTAACATGTATCGCTATTTCTCTACATACGTATAAAGTGGCACTTTTTGGACGAAGTTTCCACCGTGAATTGGCGTCGTCTCGTTGGCGTTGTATCGCGATTCGGCAACGAAAGGAAGCAAGCTGGCCGCCGGATGTTCGCTTCTTTAGTCGCGATGCGTGTGCGGAGTCACGATTCTTCGTCGTCCGGGAGTGCCGAGAAGTCGTTGTTCGAAAATAGTCGGCGGCTATCGTCGCTGACGTATCGTCGCGTCTATTTTCAACCGCGCGCACGTGTTAGCTGACTCTTTCGAGCGTGTAAGTTGAAAGTTTCTTTATTTAAAGCATCGGATCGATAACAGGAGCCGAACGTCGAGAATTTCATCGTGGGCTGACACGTTCGTACTAACATTTTACGTTGGGCTTGTTTGTCATAGGAATTTAAAGTGAGTACTTCTCGATTTTGTGTTCTTTGTATATATCGAATATATATAATATTCGTGACATAATTATTTAATATATATTAAAGTAATATATGTGTCATTTGAAATATTTTGCATTTATTGGCTGGCCCGCAAGCGTAAAATTTCCCTTGATATATGATGGTCGCGAGGAGTTTCAAATTAACGGAAATCGCGCGCTAGTCGATTCTCGAGTGGTAAGCACTGTCGGTAAATGTTACGAAGTGCAGATAACTTACCTGCATTTGATATACTTTTTGCAAATAAACTTTGATTAATCGTCGATAACAACGTTTGCTTTGTATACCGATAATTTACAGATCATAAGTTACAAGCATATTATATATCATTATATTTCAATAGACGTTTTAACCAATTTGAAATTTCTTTTTTCTTAGAGAAAATATATTGTAAGATATCAATGTCGTAAAATTCATCAACTCTCTCTCTTCTATTTTACTATTATAAATCTATCAAAGTCTCTATCTAAATCTCTCAAATAAATTAAATAACAATTTTTGTCATCTAATTTATTATTATTTTTTAATTTAGAGATCTTACTTAGTAACTAAAAAGTCTATCATTAAAAAAATAATGCAATAAAATATATTCTTGTTACATATAAGATATATAAAATTATTATTGATATTTTACTATAGTTAGAATTTTTCCATACACATATATGTTTTTTTTTTTAAATTAAAACATTTGCAGGAAAGAATTCATTTCATTAAATAATAATATCTTACTAAAATAAAATCAAACATGAATAATATAGAAATATTTATACCAGCATAAAAAGGTGAGAAAAATATTGATATTATATAAACAATCATTCCTTTGTTAATGAATAAATAATTATATATGATTAAACAATATATTTTTCGACATATTATATGGGTACTATGTTACTGATCAAATATTCTGCATTTGATATATATTGTATAATATAACGAGTTATATGGTAGAAAATTAATATCAACAAAATTACGTACGTATACATATTTTTTTGCAGCATGAATTAGTTTAGCGTCGAGTCTCGCAGAGGTTTGCTTGCGCGTATTTATATTATTTCATCGAATTTCCGCAATATTCCTTTTATTATGTTAATTAAATTTTGGATATTAATCTCTCGCGCATTTACGTTTTCAACGCGCGAGAAAGCGAATATCGCGTAAAATCTGTTAACGGTTATAATTATTAAAATATGCGTTTAATTCGCGGGACGTATAACGCATATCAATATATTTTACATTGTAATATATATTCCGTGCCAAAAATTTTGAATTGTCACTATCTTTTGTGTCCATCAGCCAATTGTATGTAAATTACCAAAGGGCGAGAATGGTCAGAACTGATTGGCGAAACGGAAATACGGCTGTTTTGCATCAGTACCCAATGTGAACCGACTTCCGGTCTTTTCTGGGGCTCCGCGAGAATTTTTAGATCAAAAGAATTTAGAGAATGTTGTTTTTCTTATTGCGAAAAAATATCCGATATTATAATAATTTTCTTAACTTTAAAAACGTGGATTATTTCATACTTACTACATACTATATCACACATTTATAATAACATTTATAATAACATATTACATTCAAACACGGCGTTATAAAGATATAAAGATTTTTACACAAATAATTAAATATATTATATATTTTAATATATATTTAATTATATATTATCTCTTGATCTTTTTATTTCCATATTACGCAGCAATAATTTAGTCTATTATTCATACATAGACTAGGGTGTTATGATTAATTGTCCAGACTATAGTATTACGTAGAATGACGAAAATCGTCG
>NW_021849528.1:529947-560642 GCF_003651465.1 Formica exsecta
AGAGCGGTTTCGTTGTTCCATATAAAATTCGGCGAGTTTTGCATCGCGGATATCTATTTGCGTAATTCCTCGCGTTTCGTTCCGCCCGAGTGTTCGCGACGAGCCGGCGATTCACGACGTGCTCATGTGATTTTGATACTTCGGCGGGGTGCGAAAGATCGAGAGAAACGCCAAACGGGCGCGTAGCGGCGTTCCTTCTGACATTCAAATGTTGGCCGTCGCCGTCGACGAAAAAGGATACGTACGAACCCGACGCCGCCTATTCATCGCTCAAAGGGATCATTTATCAACATATTTGATATGCTCCCCACACCCACCTCCCTTTCTAGCCCGATATAGAGGAGAACCACGAGAGCAAGATACTCTCTTTCTCTCTCTTCGTCTGTTCGCGCACTCGGCTTCCATAGAAATAATATGCTAATCGCGCGAAGGCGGAGTTTAAAAAGTGCTCCGATAAATTCTCGAGACTTTTGACGTAATTTCGCCCCTTCTCGCCGCCGCCGCAACGTCTTCCGAAAGATTCTTTTTGCGCGCGCTTTCCGGCGTCTTGAGAGAACTTTACCTTATACCGTGTAACGTATCCCCGGTATGCATATATCATCGAAGCGATATACTTCTCTTCGTAGATCCTTCGTGTCGCGTCGCGCATGTGATCCTTTTTTTTCTTCATCAAAATATTTTACCGGCAAAATACCGGGATGTTTCTGTAATAAATAATAATCAATTAATTTACGGCAACAACATAAGTCGATAAATTTAATTTTAACAATAATCTTTCAGCACTATAATTAAAAGATAAAAATTACAATAATTTTATAAGTCAAAATATATGTTTTTCGTTGCTTTTTAAATGATTGAATCTCACATGCTTGCGAGAAATTTGTTTACGGTATACGAAAAAATTCTCTTGCAACTTTTTAAGGAAATACATATATTCGCAAAAGTTTACTCTTCATGTTTCTCATTCCGTGAAAATATTCACGGAATGGATAGAGGAATTGAGTTATGTATCTGATCGATTAACAAAACCCTTTTGAAAGTCGAAACCTTCCAATTTTCTGTATGCGGCTACATGCTCGTACGTGTCGAAACGACGCGACGTAAGTGATTGACGCGAAACGTTAAGATCATTTTACAAATCCCCTCATCGGCACTTATGCGCGCGGTGACGCATACGCACATATTTATGCACCCCTGTCCCTTATATATATCAAGACCTCATACATACATCGGTCATATTAGCCGCAAAAGCCCAAACGCCTCAACACTGAGAAACGATGTCGATGTTATTTAAAAGTGTTTGTTTAAAATTTTAAATTAAGACCGCCGAAAAAAATTGTAATCAAAGTGAAGATTATTACTTTATGCTTTTCTTTAATTTTATTGTACTTGATATTTCTTATATTTTATTACTACGAGAGGCAACCTGATCGTCTTAACGCAATCACGAGCGATTTCCACCACAATTTTCGAAAGTTATAACAAAACTCTATGTATTATCATCAATCGTTATAGACGTCAGCGTCGGATTAATCAATCGAATGTTTATTTCCGAAGCGCCACGTCAGCGAAATACACTTTCAAGCATATTGATGCGGGATACGCGGCCAAGATCGCCATTTACTTTAAGCCCCCTTTCCATATTTATCTCGATCTACTTCATTACGGCCACTTCGGGCGCTCCTTTTTCCGTCTTCTTTTCCGTCGAGTGTCTTTCGGTTAGGATTACGACTCACTCTCCCGGGCGAACGAATGGCCGCACGGTTATTAGGATCACCGCCGGCGCAGATTGCTTTTGCGCGAGCTCAGAATTTATGGACGGCGATGATAAAGTCCCGCGGAATCATAATCGAATGTCTTTCACGACAATTCCATTGGAAAAGTCCTCGATGCGATGACGACTGTAAATTCCTCGTCTCGTTGGATTGCGTTCTTCAACAGAAAGAAACTCATGAGATTATTTTTTAATTTGATCATCAACGATTTCAATTTGTCATTTTGAAATTTTATTGCACGCGAATAATTAAGAATACATTTCAATTAAATATTAAGAATCTCGAAAGAAAATAATACAACTTTAATTTCGGAAAAATTATGGGAATTGACAAAATAGAGAATAAATTTCATATATAATTAGTTACTTTGTTGAAAAAGATATGATAATATATAAAATATTAAAAAAATTATATTTCAATTTATAATAATTTACAGAATGACTAGAAAGTACTCTAACATAATATCAATTATTTATAAGCCGTGATTTTGGAGACGCGTTTTGTACTGTGTTCAAAATTTTATATATAAAATTAAAATTTTAAATTAAAATTTTATTATATATTATTATATATAAAAGCGGTCTTATCATTAAATTTAAAATATCTCGTCGGTCTTTTTCTTAAAATAAAGCAATATCTCAGAATACGTCGAAAAGTATTGCAAGTATTTGCGCGGTAATGTTCAGGAATTCTTCCTTCCCTCTGACGAGGCATACGCCCCGCGATTTAAGTCGTCAACTTTTATGGGGGTAGTTTTCGCGGAGACGGTCCGCGACAAGCCAGTATAAAAGGGGATGGTAGCTTCCGGTGATATGGCGTCTTCTCGCGGAATATGGCGGCAACTGTATACAAGAGATAGCGACAATATTGAGGCAACGAGAGCGCTCCAAAGAAAACCGAGCAAATCCTGCTTCGCGTTCGTTGCAATGTCGGGTCGACGTTTTTCCTCGATACCTTTTCTATTCGATTTTATGCCGCTTATTTACCTATCACTTTTACGTAATAGTAGATAGCGTTCCAAAGCATACCAAATCAGATGACATTTTCAATTACAGATTATTTAATCTATCTTCTACAAATTATCTTAACGATAAAATTAAAAAAAAATATAATAAATATTACATTATAAAAAATAAAAATAAGGAGTACATTTTTCTATATGCAAAATATTGCAAAGCGTGGAAATGATGATATCATAAACTGGATAAACATCCTTTAGTCAATTGAAGGGGACGAGGGTTAACATCTCAAGGGGCAGGGTAACCGCACTCGATGATCGTGGATTAACACGGGGATTGCGCTGAAGTGCGCCTTCCTTCGCAATCCGCTGATTGCATCTGGCATTTGTGTCACGCTCTTGAGCGCCCGGCCGATATGCCCGGACAAATTGGAAATTGGTATTCAGCCCGTTGCTCGCCACTGGACGGCCAGACGGATTTGCGAAGGAACACCTTAGCTCCCGGATAACTGAGCAAGAGTGTTTGTACGTGGGTGCGGGCTGCGGAATAAGCGACGTTAAAGTTGCTCAAATCGTTTCCCGACGATCGTCTAATACCGGAAGACTAACGGAAAAGGAATAGAACGGCTTTTTCCCATTTTTGTATTACGACATGGCTTCAAAATTTTTTTATCAGAAAAGTGTAATGTGTAAGTCAATAAAAAAGCATGTAGAACGTTTGATAATATAGATGGAGTTAAATAATGAGCCAAATGCGACTATTATCAAACCGCCATGCACATATAATGTACTATTCATTATTAATCCTCTCTCTCTAATACACATTAATAAAATTCGGAAAATTCATGTAAGAATATAAGATGCGAGAAAAAACAATTTGAGTAAAAAGAGAGTTTTATTGTATCAGAAACAGTTAGTCAAATTAATTTTAGATAGAATTAAAACTAGCGTTATCGATAATTCAGTCTCATTGCGCGACGCAGTGGAAAAACCCGCGTATGTTCGGCCAAGTAGAAATAATCGCCAACAAGATCCAGGATAATTTATGGTCGACCCAATTACGGTTTGCACGCATTGTTCGACATATTTGCAAAATGCAATTTATGCGGGATTGTTTATGACTCTTTAAATGAAATATATGGTTATCATATCGAAAAATTTATGCGTACAAAAGCATAAGTTAGAGGCTTTTACTGATCAAGTTCTTGAAACTTTTGTTTCCTTTGTGGAATTTTTATTTTGATTTACACATACTATTGTTTATTAGTTTTTATTTAGTAAAACATATTATAATTATATCGGAAATTATTTGCAGATATGATGCTCGGGTGTTTAAGAATACATAAGTGGTATATTCTGGAACAAGAATATATAGATTTGAAGTATGGAATATTATAGTAATGTCGCGAAACAATTGACGTTATGCATCTCGCAAAGATTATGGCAGTGCCTTGCAGGGAATTTTGCTGGCGACTGTACCCTGATTTACTTCCAACCGATTCGCCAGGAAATCGAATTATCCCCGCGGCGAGCACGCGGAGAAACCTCGAATTAAGAAACACTGAGACCTGCGGAAAATATCGACGCGATATAAATCAAGGCCTCCTAGAAACCTTCTTTTTCTCGTCCCTATTCCACATTCGTTATCCGCGACGGTGATCGATATCCGTCGCGGCTCGTCTCGTGGAACGAACGCGAGCGCGAATCTCGTTCGAAAGTCTTCATTTCTCGGACAATTGAAAGAATGGCTTTAATGCTTGTTGCTGGCGATTTTGCGATCGCGAAACGCATCACCGATCGCGATAGACGAGCACGTTAATCGTCGACCATCAACGTGGCTCTCGCGCTCAGCTTCCGTTCCTAGAGGCAATCGATACTTGAATATCCACAGAAATTTTATGTCCCGGATAGGAGGAACATCTAAACAGTTAAAAACTTGGTTCGATTACCCATAAAGCGTCCTCGTTCGGCATTCTGTTTCCAGGGTACTTAGGTAGATTTTATTTCGCGTGCTTTACGATCACCGTACATCTCATCATCTCTTCACTTGCTTCAGAGATGTGGAATTTTAAAACATAATGTAAGAGAAAAAAATTATAAAAAGCCTACATCTATGTCACATATACAAATAAATTATTAATTATAAAAAGTTATATTTAAAATATCAGATTAGTAATTTTTGTTTATTTCTACGTAACACTTAATCACAAATTTTCGCGTTTGCTGAACTTTTATGGCGTTTTAAAACATTCGATCTTCGAATTATCACGAATTTTAAAATCGACGTGATGTGGTCCTTCGATATTGCCAAAGTGACCCTTACCTCTTAGTGGGTTTAAAGAGCTGGGGCACTCTCACGGATGTGCCAAGTTAGGAGGAAGCACGGGGTGGCGTCCTTTAGAGATCCTGTGCTTAATGGCGCTGAATCACAGATTGCGCGCACCCCTAAATTTGAATTTATTATCAACCCTTGCCCGACGAAGTGCCGCGCGGCGGCGGATAGCGATCGTACGGACGAAAGAATAATTTCCCTTCGCTGCCAATCGGCCGCCTGCTCCGTCGGGTAGCTTCGGGAGCTCAAGCTTCTAAATGCCGAGATCATCGTTTTCTCATCGAGATGGAAGCGGACGTCGGTAATCGACTTCGCGGAGTTTTTCATAATAAAATCAGTTATGTTCGTTGCGGACTTCAATCTCGCATACAGTTTTATATAATTTTTTTTATTTTATCTTTAATATTTTTATGGAAGATTTCGTCCTAGATCTTTTTTGAAAAAATCGATTTTGTTTTTATTTATCACACATTTAATATAATAACACATTTATGTAAGATTTACATAATCTTAGAATAGGACAAGATATTTTCTACTTGTAATTACTAGCGGCGTTTCAAATCGTGATTTAAAAAATCAGTAAAAAATCTTTGTGAAGAAATAGACGGTTTTCAAAGTAAAAATACGTTTTCTGGAGTATATATCTATTGGTATACACAAACGAAGATAATATTTTTTCAAATTTCAACATCCGTGTACTTCGAAAAGTTAATCGGTCATTTATCTATCCTGATGCACCTCTATCCCGGACACGCATACGACGGCTAAATGAACACGCTAAATGAAACGACACTTAACGCGGTCGCGTCGAGCACGTTGCATATCCGCGAACGAACCGTGTCAAATGAATGCACCCGCAGGCAGCGGCGAGTCGACCGGATGCGGTCTATCGTCGATCGTCGTTCCGTTCGATCGGTTCCGCGGTGCGTCGCTGAACGGCGACGGGACAGGACCACGGGCTGATAAATCCGACGTGTGTATCGTTAGCGCGATAAATCAATTATAATATTCCACGGTTAGCTTGGGGTATATCGGTTATTAGTAAAACCCGTCGGCGTTACGGAAGACGGCCCTCGCATATATCCATTGCGGCCGTGTTTCTCTCTATTACAAATTTCGCGTTTTCTCTTTCTCCTCTCTCCTGCTTTTACGGAGAGAGGCGATCCATCATTCGCATTCTCTTCTCTCCAGTAGCGCATCCAGATATTTTCAGACCCTAACATAATTTCTCCATACATCTACTTGTTTCTAAACAACAAAAGAATATTATTTTAAAATTATAAATTTTTACATCTTTATATTTTGTCTTAATCAAGAGAAAAAATTTTATAAATTGAATTTTTTATATACAATGAAGTAAATATAACAACACATATATTTGAAAAACGATGTTATTTAAAAAGATTAAAACAATGTTATTTAAAAAGTAAAATAGCTATAATTACTTAAGGATAAATAACTTAATACACAATATTATTTATATTATGATATCATTTAACTTTTAACACATTATTTTACGAGAATTAGTATATTATATACATATTATGTAGCACTATTATATTATATATATATACATATTATGTAGTACTATTTATTAAAATTAAATTCATATAATAGTATTCAGCTCTTATTCGACGATCTAATCTCTTATACGATTATATGACTCATCTTTAAATCCTCTACATGTGTGAAATTCTAAATGTGTATCTATTGCGCCTAATGGATAATCCGCCAATGTTTCTATCATCTCTCCTTTCTCTTCCTTTTCATCTCTCGTTTGTCCCCCCTCCCTCCCGCCTTTCTCACAAACATTCGTCCTATTCTCTCACTTCGATAAACACGCGATCGGTCATCCCCCCCGCCCGAGCACCATCCGACGAAACCTACGGATTCGCACTTCGGTAACGCCCGGCATTATTCACCCTTTATTGGATTTGCCGATTTTTCTCCCGCGAGTCGCGATGCGCGCGCGATGCACCGTGACGTCTCTCGGCAACGACCGCGAATTTGCAACAATGTAGCGACATGGCCGATCGTTACAAAACGCGCGGAGGCATAAATCCTTCGCAACCCTCTCCGCGGCGATGCGCAGGGCGGAAGGAGGCCGATAATGGTTTTCAGACTCGTGCCGCGGCTGATACGTCTCGACAGTCGCTCGCTTTCGAGAAATGTTTTCTGCATCCGTCACTTGACGTTTCTTATGTACTTGCATAGTGCTCCTATGCTTATTCTATTGAACTAACGCAGCGAAGTTAATATGCGAAATACTTTCCACAAAACTATCGATATAATAATTTTTATCATACGATAATTAGTTATATTAATTATGAATTAATTCAGAACGTATTGTGAAATAAAAAGATTTATCGCCAAATATAAATTAAGATTAATGTGGTTTAGATTTTAGATATAGTAATAATTTGTTGATTATCGATGAATACTTCAAATCATCATGTTATCTAGACACGGGATTTTATCAGATTTTGTGATAAGGCGTCTCTTTACGAAAGGCAAATTATTTCGGAATATCGAAATTTCTCGGACTGGATCTTCCGCGTGTTTTTAGCGGTGATATGGGAAAGTAAAGAGGGTTGGTTCGGCACTTCCGACTTATTCGTCCAGATCTAAAGATTTGGAACGCACCGTGAATTCACATTTGCATACTCCGTCGATTTCGCCGGTGTGGCTCCCGTTCTCCGCGACTCTTCTATACGGTCCACGACTTAGTTCTTTCCGCCGTCTCCAATGCAAATTACAATATTCCCGTGCCGTTCGTTCGGATACAAAAATATATGCGTCTCCCGATCAAAATAAGATACGCGCCTTTTATTCTCTCGCGCCGTGGAATAAAGGAACTTTGCTTCGATTTCTCGTGCATTCTTACACCTGTGCTCGCAATTGCCACTTGTTTGTATAATATTGTATTTTTTATTAATCTTTTTATCAAAGTTTAATTTTACAATTTAATTTTTTTAATCTGCATGTTCTTATATAAAAAAAAATAGAAATTTCTTAAATTTTTATAAAATATTGTTTTAAAGAAAAATTATGTAATTACTATACTCTAGGTATATTTACATATAGAATAACAGCATCAAGTTAAAAAGAAAAATGGAGTATTTTATATTACTACAAAAATGATTGCTTAATATTTTTTAAATTGAAATAATAAAATAAGAACAAGATTACTGTATTGGAAAAATACATTTAAAGATTCTATATATTTAGTTTTACAAAATACTTTCAGAGATAACTTCATAAGTAATTAATTAAAGCATAATACCCACGTGTATATCTTATATAATAAAATATAAATTTTTTTATGCGTATTTCTTTCTTAAAACAGTAATTTTTTTCTTTGCACGGTTACCACCACAATTTTCATAACTTCTTGTTGAATGCGATTGCTATTGCAAGGAAGGTACGTGAGTTGTAGCTTTAATGCAAGAGCTTGCGAATGTAAATCGGTCTAGCAGCCATTGAATCACGCGGAACGCACTAATGCGGATGCGCAAATCTTGGCGCGCTTTAAAAGATTAAAATTTTACCCGGATCCCCCAAAAAATCGCTCGTAGTTTGCAGCACGCTAGAGATCGCACCTCTCGTGCGTGCTCGCTTCTACAGAATAATGTTTCCCACGCGGCCGATAGGGCGTACTCCCCAGGCGGAACCGCAACTTTTTTCCTATGGCAATATTTAGATAAACCTTGCTACGTGTGCCGACTAGAGAGCAGGTAGAAAAGATATGTTGTAAAACATTATACATTACAGCCTCCACCCACGGTCTCATCCTATTGGCCCATGACCAACTTCATCTCGGAGTAACCATTCTCTCATGGGAGATCAATGTCAAGCAAGGCTGGACATAACGCACAATGCATAGTGAAAAATATCATTTTCATTACTTATTTGTTTTCCAGCAATATTTTTAATTAGTAGCATTTCTCCAAATTAGTAGAGGTATTATTAGTGATTATTAATACTATTTATTATAATATAATATTTTAATTAAAAAATATAATATAATATTTTAAATATGTTTTACTATTATTAATATTTTCAACTTACATTATCAAAATAAATATGAATAAATGCAAATATAAATATAAATATTTGCAAAACAAAAAGAATCTCTAATCATTTTGATGTCGAGATATATCGAAATCGCAGTGCTAATTCGCGATCGCAATCGTGAGACAAAAGCGCAAAAAATTTCCGCTTCCTACGTCGGTGACGAACGATCTAATTATTTTCAGACTTTCCTCATTAGCCGCCCCTCCCCTTTCAGTGGTCGATACAAATTGTTTCTTTTGTGCGCCCCGGTGAGTTATCTAAATCGCGTCGAATATTTCCGCGGCGGATCCGCCGGAGATCCTCACGACGACGGTATTCACCGTTACATTCCCGTTAAAAAGCATCTCGCGTATCAATTTCACGGGACAACGCGGTGCATCGCGGTTAATCCGGCGTGGTGGATCGTCTTTTTGTTCCTGGACGCTTAATATTGCTTGTCCCGCCGTAATCTCCAACCCCCGACACCCTGTTACACCCTGCGCATCCCCTCCGCGGTCGCCCCCGCATTTCGCTCCACTACGTTCCGCCGTCCTCCACCTCCACCTCCACTTCCACCAGTAGCGTAGTCGGACTTTTCCTTTGTCAGTAATTCTTTTAATTCCATGGTGGACTTGCATTTTCCGTCTATACACAGATGTGGAGAAATTTAATGCAATTATAGAACCGCGCATTATTAGGTTTTTGTAATCAAAAGTTGGAAGCAAAATAAATTTAGTTGCGTTGAATAGAGTTGGATTTTGTCTTAAAAGTTATGGCAGTATCGAAAGATATTGAGTAAAATTATAATAATGCTGTAAAAACATGGCGTATAAGTTCGTAAGTATTTAAGTGTTTTGAGGTACGAATGTAAGCGAAAGTTATATCGCGAAGAGTGAATGAGTTAGAAATGTAATATTTGCATAAGTTATAATCGTTTTTATTTTTTTCCGCAAAAATGCCGCACTATGCGCGCCGTTTCGCAGCCGGCTCGCCAGAAGCACGCGGACCGCCACGATTCCGCGGTACTTAACGTAAGTACGCCGAGGAAGAGAGAGAGAGAGAGTCCGGTGAAGAGAGAAAATAAAGAAACCGCTCTCGCTCGCCCGGTCCATCCCTTTCGTCACCGCCGTCGTCTCACCCCTGCTCGCCACCTCGTGCTCCGTATCGCGGGACAATGTTATTTTACGGCGCGGTGAGTTTGAGCCTCTTTCATCCGGCGACACGGTGGTCGTGGCGATGGCGATGGTTGTGGCGCGGTGGTTTCTAGCAAACCGCCACACCCTCGTGACTGCCTCCGCCTCTACCTCTCTGTCTCTCTTTATCTCTCTCTCTTTCTCCCTCTCATTCTCTTTCACCCCCTCTTGCAACGTGCAACGTTTAATCTGATCAAGCGCGGATTATATCGGACAGCACGCTGACGAGGAGGAAAAAAATCGTTGCAGCGCGACAAGAGACGATCTTGTGCGTCATGTTGAGCGTTTCCGGTATTGCAAAATGCTACTCCAACTGTAAATGAAGTATAACATATTGCTTTTATTTTATGGAATTAACGTTGTATTTGCGTCTTGAATCAATCGGCGTCGATGTTAATATTATGAATTATTATAATATTGTTATGCCTTAAAAACTGCCAAGAATTTTTTATTTCAAAAGCATTATTTTATAAGAGAATTAACTTACAATAATTTTAATAATGTTATATTATAAATTGAGATACTTTAATATATTTGTTAAATAAGAAGCTCTTTGCTAATTAAATTTCAGAGATGCACCACTTGGCAAAGAAATTATATTCTTCAATTAATATCGATTGGATTTTTATTTAACAAAATTTTATAACTAAAGATTTAATTATATTTATTTGTATAGGAGGAATTTCGATTTTAAATTGATTAAAGATTCTACTATTAAACACACCGATATACGCGATAATAATAACGAGGTAACATTATTTTTTTATACTTTATTAGCTTTTTATATTCATATATGAACCATCAAGCCAATATATATATATATATATAACTCGTGTTTACGTCGCCGTGTCTTATACCGCGCCAGCCCCCTTTCCCCTTGTTGCCACCCCTCGAGGGCACTTTTTTACGTCATCGAGAGACCCGAGTGTCGTCCCGATAGCATTTTATCGGCCAACGTGCTCGCCCGGCTTCTCAATTTCATTTTTCTCGCCCTCTTATTGTCGATTCGTTGATACGACCGGGCTACAATTGGATAGTCGAGCAAGTATACACAGGTTGATTCGCTACTGGAGTATAAAGCTCTATGATAAAATACCTATCTTGAAATGAAAATTTTTTAAAAGGAATGTTCAGATTGATGAGATATATTAATCACTTTTGAGTTTTATAGGCAATTAAACAATGACATAATTAATATGTATAAAATGTATGTTATAAAAATTTATAATAGTGCATTTTGTTGCATTTTAATACATATTATTATGTATGTGGAATACTAAGCTAGATGCTAGCTAAATATTATTAGATGTTGGACAATTCTTAAAAAAGTGACATTTCGGCAGAGATTATTTTATTCTAATCGAAATTTTGCAACTGTATCTAAGAAAACCATATGAATGATAAATAAAATTGATCGAACAATTTGTTCGATCGCGAAGAACAGCGTGCGAATCATACTTAGAAGACGTAATAGCCATATATCGCCTCGACACATCGCCTGCGTCGCTTATTGCAACGACGACGATGGCGTTGGCCGTAACTCGATTTTGCGTTCCATCTGAGACACTGAAAGTCCCTCCGGCCGTCCAGCCTGCCCGTCAATAAGGCAATTCGCTGACCCGAATTGGCCCCATTGCCCGGAGAAGAATGACTTTCGGGACGATATTTTACTCCGTGAGAAAATATTGAGGATGCCCTCGCGACGATGCTACAAAGAAGCGTTAAATGTAGCAATCTAGTCCTCTTTCTATCCCCCGATATAAAATCGAGTGGTTATTGAAACTGTTGATTGAACGAGACAACTTAAAGATTCTTCAATGACAAAAGATATCTATAATATTATAAGTTTATTGATGAAATATGAAATTTTAAAAACATAATGATATAGTTATGCATCTCAAAAATATAGCCTTCACAATTAGATAATTATTAATTTTTTTATTATTGAAAACTTATTATACGAAACATCTGTGTTTTCTTTCTTAATTTTATATATATTGATAAAATTATTTGTTGAATATCTTCAATGTTATTAATATCGAAATTTAATACAGATGGAAAATTAAATCAGTTAAAATCAAATTTGATACTTGTTCGACTAAATCGTACTTTTTAGATCGTCGAGTTCAACTTCGCGCGATCAATTCACATTAATTTTCAGGAGATGCGCCGAGTTCAGAATATTGCGGGGAGATCTCTCATGTAGGAAAAAAGGTGGAAGAGACGGCGACGAGAGAGGAGGACGGATTCTGATCCGCGAAATATTCGTCCGGACTGCTCGAGAGATCGTTGTCGCGGTTATTATTTTTCGGGGGATAGAAGCCCAGCGGGCGCGAAGAGCACGGAACCGAATCCAGGATCCTTATCTAACCATAAAGCTTAATCCCCTGACGTAGAGGCGCTCGTGCGCTAAAAAGTATTTTACGAGCTGCTTATACGTTTCAGCGGTCACCCCGACACTGAATCCAATTTTCCCGATAGGATCTTTAGTAGGGATCAGGTGTTAGAGGTCCGAAAGGTCCTCCATGTAGAATGTTCGCACACATGCACATTGTACGCGTTCCCGCAATACAGGCGATTCTTTTTCTCTTTCGATAGATTGTTTAAATTTTTGTTTCTTTTTTCGAACAATTTATTACATAGCTGTTTTCTGATACGTAAAGGTGATTTATTAAATTCATTTTTAGAATGAATGAGTTTTTAATTTTCTTAAATAATTAAACATTTGAAATACGAAAAACATGCTATACATTGAGGAAAAAAATACAAAGAAATTATATGACAAAATTTGATATTATTCGTTCCATTTAAATATCATAGCATATTAAAAAAAATATCATAGTTTATGCACGGTCTTCAAAATTACATATTAATCTAAGCCATTTATAACAATTATCGATACATATATAAGAGCAAACAATGATATGGATTTCGTTAGCATTCGATCGACGTAACTGTGATCTACCATCCATCGCCATATTTGAATATTTCTCGTTCCGGCGGCACCACCGGAGGCAGATAAAATGCTTTACGACGCCGAGGAATTAACCCTTGATTTCCGCGCATTACTCTTACCACAGAGTCTACCGAGATAAAGGGGTGGCTGCTTCCTTACTATCTCCGTGGCATAATGGCCGACGAAGAAGGGCACCGTTCATCGTGAAAGATATAATGGAGCCGCGGCGTGGCTCCACCACGGGCCTGTGCACCCGCGATTTATGGTTTCTTTTATTTAGGGAAATAATGGTGCAAGGTTACCGAGGAGCATCGAGCCACGAGCCGTCAGCTTTTCGCTTTTCAGAACTAACCGTGACGTGTCGCAAAACTAGAGATTCTTAAGAATTCTTTTACTTCTTTCATTTGCTTGTAAAAGACCGAGGTTGAATCTTGATTCTAAAGAGCAATTCATTCCTGCCGATGAAATCTTTTTTTATTATTCATTTAATCTTTTCGATTACTTGCGATTTTTCTTTAATTCGTTATAATATGCATAGTTTCTCACATAGTTCTCATAAGTTATACGGAAAGTTGCAAGTTTCCGACAAGCGGTAATTTATTGTGCGAAATTTGGATATCGCGAGAAGAAGTTCTTCTAGTGTTGAAAGAGGATAATCTCCCTAATCCCTCTCTTATCGAACGGCATCCACAGGATGTCTGCGTCTTCCGCAGCAGCAAGGATCGTTGGAAGAAAGAGACAGAGACAGAGAGAAAGAGAGAGCATCTTGCATTTCTCATCCTTCCGGGGAACGTGGGCGAGAACAGCCGGGGCGGATAGGGCGCACGCTCGCGTGCTTGCGCAAGATCTGTGTATAGATGCGAGATGGTCCGTCGAGTCGACGGTATCAATATTCATCAGCATCCTATGTTCGGTTGGCTCAAATTCGTAGGATTAGCCGGAAACTTCGCGCCGCTCCCTTCGTGTTGTAACCGCCTGTGTGATGTGCGGCGAGAGAGCACACGTACATACGTGCACACGTATACAAATACACACACGCGTGAGCGAGAGGGATGCTGCAACATACTCTGTATCGAGGGAGACGCGCGTAGGCGGGCCCCCGGGACCGGCGTTCGCCACCGTGCGATGCTCCGCCGCGGGATTCTAATCCGGGTAGGCCGGATAGGCGTGTGTGACGTCATATTGCATAACAATTAATCAACGGGCGATAACAGCTAGCCGGCTCTCGACGGAGTGGGAAGCCCTGATAATCATTTCACCGGGCAGCTTAAAGTGCCACTAGTTAACGCTAAGCCGATTTAAAAGCGATTTAATATCCGGAATATTATACCTGGTCGCGGCGTTCGCGAATACTCGACAATAGCGATCGCGCAGGAAGATTCACCGACAGTCAGTTTCTTAGCTTACATTCTCCAGCATTTCTTAAAGTTGTTTCAATTATCTTTAGATTTGTTACTTATTCTTGCGTATCATTTTGTAGCTCAGATTGCCTGATATCTGCATCGAAGCTGCATTGCATGCTATTTCATTTTTGATTGGTATTTCTTATAATGGATAAATAAATTCTAGAATCTTGGATTTAGAAAAATCTAATTTTTTAGTTGGTCACTTTTCTCGGTTACACGAACCAAAAATTCATCAACGGATGTATTCTCGGTGGCGCGCATCTCCCGACATTGTGTCGCTAATAAGCAGTGGCACCAGCCACATGCTCTCTCTTTTCTGCTTTTCTCTCCGCTAATACATAATGCCGATCAAACAACTGTTTAAGCAGTCCCGAGTTAAGTGCGTTCCATTCTTTCGCGAGTACCATGTCGTCCCCCGATTTGTCCCTAGTCTTTAATATCTACCGGCGGGGATGTTTTTGGCCCTACAAGCGTCTCATCAACGCAAATTCTCCTTCAATCCAGTAGTTTTTCCATTTAAACAAATTTGGTATAATTCTTTTTTTATCGATCTACATTTTTTATTTATTAGATAAAATATGTAAATATATAAGACGGGGCGAGAAAATTAATTTTTTGATTGCAAGGAGACTTATCACGTTTGCAGAAATATCTTTTATCTTTTTTTTCCCCGTTTCTTCAATGTGCGAAAAATATTTGTTAGTTATTGAAAGCTGTAAATCACAACGCTGCTGTCCTGTCACTCGATGATCTTTATTTATCGCCCGCGCCTATCGCGACGGTGGTGGCGATTGGAATGCTCTCTCGCATACAGGGTAGGTCAATAGTTTCACGCCGACGAGAACGTGTATATCCCATTTTCGTAGGCCGCTGATTGAGGACAGATGCACGAGTAGGGGAAGTGCACTGTACAGCGTGGAGATGAGGGTACAGTCGCTTACAATGACCTCGAGAGAAGTACAATGGCGCACCGACTCTCTCCAACTCTCGGGGCCACGCTACCGCCGCGATTCGAAAATCACTCGTCTATGACAAAGAGCCATGTTCGCGCTGCCGCAAATATGCCGTAAATGCGCCAAGGAGGATCGATTGTCTAGCGACTCAGTACTTCCGATTATAATTCTATAAGTCGAGCGCTCGATACCGACATGGAGCGCAAGTTCCTTTTGCGACATTTTTTGTGCAATAAACAATGTCATTACGAATTATGATATATTGCTATTTAATATTACCGAGAAAAGTTTTTCAGTTTATATAATAATATGTATATATGCAATTTTTATATATAATTTATATACATATATGTATAATATCATACATATATGTGTGTGTGTGTATATATATATTAATAATATTTTTTATATTGTTATATAAAAAAATATCTTTTATTAATTAACTCTTCTACTTGGAACAGAACATTTTGGTCGTCCGTATCGAAACTCGATAGAAATATATTCACGCTTTTGATATATTTCATAACTCATAACTTTCGCAATATTTGTAATATGCAAGTCCTGTCAATCTATTTTATTAAACGCCGATGTGTGAGCCGATTTAAAATTTGTTATCTAATATTAAATCATTGCACGGGAGAGGGATTAGCCCAACAGCGGAAAGTATTGAAATAAACGATTGCGCCACAGTCTGATTCGGCGCACCAGGAACGCGGTTCGTTTCCATAAAATCTGTTGCTTGCACCGACGCCCGAAATCCTAATTAAACGGCAGATTCGAAATCGTTGGCGGACCACGTACAAGCTTAATCCGCGCGCGAGCGCCAATAATATCGATCGATCGATGCCCGCGTTGAGTTAATTAAATTAAAATACTCGTATAATAGCGCGCCAGATGGCACGACCAGAATATACAACCTGGTATTGAGTAGTCCACCCCACTCGCGCGGCCATCCCCTGACATAATACGTAACTCGTTTAGCCTTGCAGGTTGGCAAAAAAACCGGGGGTAGGGGGATAGCTGGCAGGATTGTCACGGGGTTTTGCTTGGCCAAAGTGTTTAGGGCCTCCCTTCGGTTACTTTCTTGCGACGTTAAACATCGTACGTAATATTTTAACACGTTAGTCACGATTACTTTGTAATATGAAATATCGAAGGTAAATGGAGAATAAAGAGTGAAATTTATAAATGTAAAGCATAAAAAATATTTTTTTTCGTACCTAAATAACAGAAAGGAGTAACGCAAAGTGTACACATACACATTTACGTCAGTGTTATCTCTTATTTTTATATCATTGTTTATATATATTGTTAGTAAATACAGTATAACGCCATAAGTTTACTATGTACGATAGAAAAATCTTATATATAATTTTATATAAAGAATTTATATTTCTAAAAACACATACATACAAATAATTTTATAACTTATTTTTAGATAGATATTGAGAATCTATAATTTATATTACACATGTACAAGTATATATGTATTTTAGCGCAATATCTTAATATTTATTTATTTATGCTTCTTCATATTTAATTTTTATCTTGAAAGCATTTATGCTTTGAGGACTTTGTAGAATTCGATAACCGGAAATCTGAACTGCATATAATGCTTTGCAGATATATAAAAATGACGTATCGCAGATTGTTTTTAAAGACATCCCATCCAAGATTGCTTATAGGAAATAGGAATTCGCATATTTCAGGAAGACGGCTTGTCGACTACCATGATTATCTATTTACCAATGACAATCGAATGGTTACTTAGTTTCATGGGGTGCGGATCGAACCGCAGTTTAGCATTACGAAGGCCCAAGGCAGGTCGTTAGCGGCGTTGTCGCAACATATGCGCTCGGCAGACTCCATATGGGCTACCATGGACCCAGATCCAAAGTCCCCGGTGCCCCCCTTACGCGGGATCGATACCATTTCGCTCCTTAATCGGTCTGCTTTGTGGCTTTACTCCATGCTCACTATTACATCCGGAATGCATTCTAGCTGGATATTTTACATCATGGAAGATAAGAAAATTTTTAGAAACTAAATTTTAAAGACATGTAAAAAGGAAAATATTTTTTTTTGTTTACTTTAAAATTTTCTCGTGCAACAAAATTTTAATATAATAGAATAATAAACTTTTAATATAATTTAAAAAATTTAAAATTTTTAAATATATGAAGAAATATTACGTGTCAAATTAAATTTCCGGGAAAGTCGATTCCAAATTGCGATTAATGTATTTATATATAAAGAAGAGTAAGAAAAATTAAAAATGCTTTCTTTATTATAAAATTAAAAAATGATAATTTAGATTCGAAAATCGATAAGTTCGTACTTGTTAAATTCCTGATACGTTACGGAATAAAAAAATATTAGACGATGTATCGAAGCTAGGCGACATTCGGGAGACACGATCATTGAGGGCTTTAAATGCGACCGTATGAGACCGGGTGACTAAAAACCCGATATTTTCTATAACCGTCACGCAATGGTGATACGCGCCGGCCAGTAAAAACGCGGAGATGAGTTTGTGCAGCAAGTGCACAAAGTACGGTGCACACATCGAATACCCGGGAGAGGGGGCGAGAACGGTAGCGACCCCCGTGGAGAACGTACGGGCAGTGAGCAGGTTGACTAGCTTTGTCCATGGTCGATGATGACGATGGGGTCGGTCTCGGCACAGATGGGCCGCTAATCTCATTGAAAACTCATGAGGACTCTCGGGCAGAGGGTGGCGGCCGAGGCGGTACTGCTAGGGGGTGAAAGCCTGCCCCCACAAGTCTCAGCGAGGCCCTCCTCGCTTCATGGGGGCCCAAGGACCGTGCTAACCACCATATGTCCTACGTATATGCATACTCATGTATGCCCGTGATGCATGTTTACGAGAATATGTTGCGGAGTTCTTGGATAGGCGCACACAGCTAGAAACACGCACCCCTTCCCTCACCCCGCTTTTATGTAGTAAACACTGATCTACGATCGAGATATTATGATCGGTCATCGTGTTTTACCTGTCGGATCGAATATGCACTCCTTTTATCTCGAACATCGCCGAAAAACCGTTTCAGGATTATGGTAAATCTGTACAAGTTAAGTGATTTATCAGATAGAGATTAGGATGATCCAATAGAGATTTAATCCCTGTTTATTCTAAGGGCTGAGATAATCTAGTTTCTTTGTTATGAAAGATATTCATGTGAGTATTTTATTACATGTTAATATTTTCGCAAATGTCTATCAATTTTTATGCTCGCTAATTGAGTCCGATAATTGTAAACAGCTAATAAGTTTCGCAAATATCTTTCTGTCGCAAATAAAAAATAGCACCAGTAGAAAAGTTATAAAGTTTATATGTGGAAACGATATCGTGGTATCCTGAGCAAAATCATTCTGGAACGATATCAAACCCGCTTGACGCTCTTGTTACTGGACAGTCCCTAATTATCGCATTTCCAGCACGCATATACATATTTAAGGTCGCGTCCACCGTTAAGATCACCGTAGCATAACTCCGCAACCGGTTCTCTCTCCTATCTCATGCATATTCCTTCTCGTTTAACAAACACTCGCCGTAGACCTAGACGAAGAGACAAAGAGAGAAGGAGACTCGCGGCATCGCCGAGACAGAACGGAACAGAGAAAGAGATATAGCTCCCGCACGCACTTTCAGGCATACGGGGTTGCTTTACGAGCGGACAACTAAGGTATGCTCTGGATTTCAACCCTACCCGAGTCCCCTTTTCTCCTCCCTTTCCACCGGGCTAACATACCTTTCGTAACGCGGTTGCCGCAACGAACCAGAGATTTTATACCCTGGCATCTCCTGGAAAGCCCGATGCATCCACCGTGACCGAGCACTCGTCGCACTCGCTGCCTCCGGGATGCTGCACGTAAACCTTCGGGAACTAAGCAGCTACCAACTGGTGGCCGTCTTTGTCCTCGCAGACGGTAAACCATTAAATAGGATTCTCGGGATAAAAATTTTTTAATAGAATGTAATTAAATTTGCGAAATATTTCCTTGCAAACATCGAGAAAAATATGACAAAGAATTAGAAAGTTATTATATTTTAGAGAGAGTTTACTTTACTAAATTTTTGTTAATATAAATTTTAGTAAAAGACTTTTTAGTGGAAGTTCACCTTTAGTAAAAAAATCTTTTAATATGTTCAATGAAATATATATAATGAAAAATATGTTGCAATCTTCTTCTAGATAAATTTTAATTTTACATAACTTTTGCTTTCGAGATTACGCTTCGATATTTACGCGCAAAAAAATTAACAGACCTGTTATGTCGATACGAAAAAATCGATGCAAGATACATCAGGTTGACAAGGGTGACTCTCGAAGATCAAACGTGATCAGTTCTGACAGCGCTGTTAGGGGCGATGGACAATCGGCGGATCAAGAGATAGCGAAACCCGATATCTCGTACATATGCTCGGGCGTAAATGCATTCGCGAAATATGTTCTACGAATTTACGATCTACAGACGCGGTGGCTTCATCACTTTCACTTATGTTCGGATGCAATAACAAAAAAATCTGTTAAAAAAACCAACAAATATATTGTGTTGGTTTTCTTAAATTTTAAAGAAAATAAAATATATTCATATTTTAACTGTAAAAATTGCACATTAGTATTTTGCAAATATATATTATTTATAATTATTAAATACTTCCCAGATATATAGCTCTTTATTTATTTTTATATTGCAAACACTGATATTTTTATATAAGATAAAATTTGTATGTACCGTTGCAGTAATTCAATACTAATATATTTCTTTTAAATACGCTTTTTTAAGCTTATAAAAATATGTTACAGCTTATAATACAATTACCGAAAAAAATTATACGTATGATAAAATAAATGTGTCAATTATACACAGAAGTTATCAGCTGTTTTCAAGCTGTTTTAATCAAAAACGTACGCAATATTGTTCTGGCAATGAACTTTTAGAGTACGCCGTGTACGCAGATAAAATCCGACGTCCATCGAAATGTCAGGAGGGTGCGAGTGTTCGATTTGTTCTCGCTCACGGAATATGCATGACATGACCTGACCGTCGCAGGAAAACCGAGTGACGTATGCGATGTTCTTCACGCATCACGTCGAGATACATACATATGTATGTACGAGCGAGCATATGTGCCGATCATGCATGCGTTCCGTCGCGAGCAATCTCTGAAAATTCTCTATTGCGTTCTCTCTGCGTTCGCTCGAACATAGGATTTATTTGCCGCTGCTGATCGAATTATTACATTGTATCAATATTTCGCAATTATAAAATGTGTTTTGGATATAACGAGAAAAGTTTAAATTCACGATCATAGAAGATGTATAGGAAGTCTCAATGGGATGTCAAGTTTCGATTAGAACGTTAAAATTCCAATAACATCTTCCTAGTTATATCTAAAGTTTCGTCGACCAAATATATGACACTACGATATTTCTGATTTTTATTAATGTCATGTTTCTGTCGTAAGATTCCGTCTTGTACTTCCTTGAAAAGGACTTGCAATCTGAGTTGGAAACTTTGTTTCTTCGTAAAGTTAAATCATGCGGGCGACTTTTGGGATATCTAGATTCTTATTTCTCAACTTCTCGGCGAGTATTTTGCAATTTCCGATGTAAAGTACACGTTTGAGATTCTTTCTGCTGTACGTTTATTCAAGATTCACAAATATGCATCTTGCATTTAATTTTAGAAAAAAAGATTTTATTTTCTAAGCGTCAATATATGTAAATAATTTTATCAAAAATTTATAAAATTTGTCAAATTATTAGTGGGAAATTAGTAGAAATGAAAAGAAATACTTTTTTGTGTAACTATATTTTTATCCAAGTAATAATAAAATCTCATCTCGAATTATTCGATCAATTTCACGATGCAAATTATATATGGAGATTTTTTGAACAATCGTTGCTAGAAATGCTACTATAAGAAATATAAAGCTCAGAATGTGAAAAATCGCGATTGAGTAAAAATCACGACATCGTTGTAACTCATGATCCTTCTTGAATACGGGGGAACACAGGTGTTCGTTTGGTTTCGACGCATCAAGCATGTCGAGGACCGGCTGAGAATCGAGAGATTCGGACAAATTACTCGCGAGACCAGACTTAATCTATGTCGGTATCTCTAGGGAATGCCGGAAGAGAATCAAGGTCGCATCTGTGAGATCCGGAGCAACGCCAAGCTCGTCCTGGGTCTTTTCGCGCTAAGATTGATGACGCCGCGCGTTCTCTTTTTCTTTTTCTCGGTCGGGCTCTCTCTCTCTTTCTTTCTTTTTCTCTCTCTCTCATGGCGGGATGACGCGATATAGAAAGACTCGGCGGCAGTGAAGGAAAGTTGCGATTTCTCGGTGCAAATGAGACATCTCCGCCCGTGAGAGCAGCCGGAGAACTCGTAGTTGATCCTTGTGGAGCGAGCGGAACGCTGTGACAAATGTTCCGCGACATTGGTTCAGGAAGTCTCATGATGTATCTCAGTCCATCCGTTTTGCGTGGCATAAATAAGTGCCTTAAACCACTTTAAAGTTGATGGGACTTTTTTAGTTTATTCTTTTTGAATCTTCAAAGTAATGATCTTTTTGATATGATACTTGGATATGATACTGAGAAAATTTAACATAATTTAGATGAAATCGAGAAAGAGAGAAAGAGAGAGAGAGAGAGAGAGAGAGAGAGAGAGAGAGAGAGAGACGATTTCTCGGTGCAAATGAGACATCTCCGCCCGTGAGAGCAGCCGGAGAGCTCGTAGTTGATCCTTGGAGCGAGCGGAACGCTGTGACAAATGTTCCGCGACATTGGCTCAGGAAGTCTCATGATGTATCTCAGTCCATCCGTTTTGCGTGGCATAAATAAGTGCCTTAAACCACTTTAAAGTTGATGGGACTTTTTTAGTTTATTCTTTTTGAATCTTCAAAGTAATGATCTTTTTGATATGATACTTGGATATGATACTGAGAAAATTTAACATAATTTAGATGAAATCGAGAAAGAGAGAAAGAGAGAGAGAGAGAGAGAGAGAGAGAGAGAGAGAGAGAGAGAGAGAGAGAGAGAAATTTCAAGAGAGAGAGAGAGAGAGAGAGAGAGAGAGAGAGAGAGAGAGAGAGAGAGAGAGAGAGAGAGAGAGAGAGAGAGAGAGAGAGAGAGAGAGAGAGAGAGAGAGAGAGAGAGAGAGAGAGAGAGAGAGAGAGAGAGAGAGAGAGAGAGAGAGAGAGAGAGAGAGAGAGAGAGAGAGAGAGAGAGAGAGAGAGAGAGAGAGAGAGAGAGAGAGAGAGAGAGAGAGAGAGAGAGAGAGAGAGAGAGAGAGAGAGAGAGAGAGAGAGAGAGAGAGAGAGAGAGAGAGAGAGAGAGAGAGAGAGAGAGAGAGAGAGAGAGAGAGAGAGAGAGAGAGAGAGAGAGAGAGAGAGAGAGAGAGAGAGAGAGAGAGAGAGAGAGAGAGAGAGAGAGAGAGAGAGAGAGAGAGAGAGAGAGAGAGAGAGAGAGAGAGAGAGAGAGAGAGAGAGAGAGAGAGAGAGAGAGAGAGAGAGAGAGAGAGAGAGAGAGAGAGAGAGAGAGAGAGAGAGAGAGAGAGAGAGAAAGTTGACTTATTGAATAATATAGTTATCCTATCATTTTCTTTCGTAGCTTTTTTCGCTATCTATTTTCTCTTCTGCCGAAATCCTAGTTTATAAAAAGATTTCTATTATTAATCATATTATTTAAAAACTATCGATAACATTCTTTTATACATAGGTATATTTTTATCTCGAGATTTCGACATAAATGAGCTTTCGCATTTAATGACGCTAAATAAACACAATTTTTGAAAAATATCAAAAAATAGGAATAATGTAGGTATTGATATCCGTCTGGCGCGTCGTAGAAACGCAAACGTAGTGAAAAGATAGTCGCGCGATTCGTTTCGGCTAAAACGCGTCCTCCTCGAGAGGAAAGGAGCCACGAGAGAGTGAATCCCTCGGTGGGTCTCCCGGCGTCGTCCATCATTCGTCGGAACGGCGAAACGCTCGGTAGGTTCGGGTTTTCAGCGCGGTGGAGAGATCTGCATAGCGCGAGCCGGCATCTCGGGACGAGCGAGCTAAGTGCGGGATTATGCAAAGCAGCGGCCATACAGTATAAAAATACGGAGCGACTCCGCGCCATCTTTTCCGGACCATTCTAATAACTCCCTCCTCCACCTTCCTCTACGCCAACCTTTCTCCAACTACCCTATCTACAACCGACTTCTCGGCCACCGCCGAAGGGAAGAATCAACCGACCGACCGACCGACCGATCGACCCCCGAGTAACAGGCTAAAAGATTTCGGCAAATATAATCGTAAAACTGTCAACGAGAGATTGCCACGTGCCCTTTTTGCGAACTCTGACCCACATTACGCAGATAGGGACATTGCATCTCGGAGTAAAGTACTAATGAGGAAAAAGGGAATCTCTTGTAGTTATGGACGAACGATCTTTGCAGAATGTTTTTCTTATTCATTATGGCTAACGATCGTTTAAATTTTAATTGCAAATAGAAAATGATTAACCTAAAGTATAGAGATTTTTAATTATTGATACGGTTAATAATTGCGAAATAAAAAAAATATATGAGTGAATATAAAGTAATAAAATTATTAACAAAATATAATTATTGTAATTGTAAATGGTGAGAATATCACTTTTACTAAATTGTTAATTATGAATAAAAAACTGCTAGCATATTTGATAGGAATATTGCGATTTATTGTGAAATTATAGATAACGAATGCGCATCAAACATTTCGTCGATACACACGTTAGCTCATCTTTTTCTCTCTTTTCTCCACCATCATCAATACGAATTAAACCGGCGTTAACAGAACGCACTTAAGAGCACATGGCGCTTTGGTCCACCGAGTCATCCTTATGATAAACGAGCCGCTTAGTATCTACCCGTTAATTTCTTCGTTCCATTATATGCTTTCGGTTTTAGCAGCGATAAACGTAGTATTCTGACAACAGATGTAAGCAGGATATTTTATATATTCTGCATTCCAACAACATCGAGATATTTTATCAAAATCAATCACATTCGAAATAGGTTTTTCTAAATATATAAAATTATTTATACAATAGCAAAATTCAAGAGACGGACGAGATAGCTAAATTCCTCACGCGATCGAACTATTCTGAGAACAGATGCAACTATTCGCCAAGGAAAATGCTTGAAGAAAGATATCGCGCCGCCGTTCTCCGTTCGCATAAAGTCAGAATCGCGCGCGTCACTTTCGGCGCGACTTCATCGCTTAAATTCGGGAACTTCTCGTCTAGGCGGCTCACGTTTACGGCGCGCGGTCGAGGCGCGAGATAGCGGCGTCCGATAGCGCCCGGCTGGAAGTCGCATTAATTTTCCTCGGTCGACTCCCTCGCGCGACGCTGCTCACCCGCCTCGGGGGTGGCTGCTTCGCGAAACGGGCACGCAAGAGACGTTTCTCCCGCGACGGCGGCATTTAGGTAAGGTATTCACGTAACACATAAGCAACCGCCACGCGCAACCCACCGTGTGCACAGAGATAAGAGCCGAAGGTGGCATCTTAGGCGCTGCTTCGAATAGAATAGAATTAAATTCCCCGGAGCAACCGCAGAGAGGAGGAGAGAGAAAGAGAGAGAACGTGCGCGCGACTCGATATCGCTGGGACGATATCAACAAGAGCGCGACAAACTTCTCTCGTAGAACAGATAGACGGATAGATAGGGGGAGATGCGTGGGGGAAGAATGGCGTTGAGAATTCTGATGCAGTAGGTAAGACGTTGCTAAAGGACATCGTAACGCGAATGCAGTTTATTTATAAGACAAAATTAATCAATTTAGTCGTTCGATAAAGCACATCTAAAGGTTTAATAAATTGTTAGAATATAAAAGACCGTTTATTTGCGATATGAATTATCGATAATGTTTGTTTAATTTGTTCTAATGGATATTTTCTTTCGCAAGAATTTCGGCACAACAAAATTACGAGAGTGTTTAAATAGCATAGTCGATTCATTTGGTATGCATGGTCCCGGCTATAAGTCAAGGAATCGCCTAAACGTCCGTAAAATCTGAATCTCCCGCTCTCATCTCGGCAATCTCTCTCCTCTCACCGTGAGTATGTACACCACGCCCAGTTATTTCAACAATCCTCTGAACTTATCGCACATTCAATTTGTCAGGCCGAGACCACCCTGTTTCAAGAATTCCTGAAGAACCACTAACCTTTTCTCATCTCTCACTGTATTTTTTCATCCCGCGTATATTTTGCTTTATACAAATCTGCAAAAGGGTCAAATAAATTACAATTTTAAATTAGAGACGAGAGACATATATTATTCACATACATAAAATCTGTTTAATATAACGTACATATCATAGTTTCTCAAAATTTCAGGTCTCTACATATTGAAATATTGACAGAGTTTTGAGATATTTTGAATTTTACTAACTTTTAGAATTTCTAATTTATAAATTTTTGATTTTTTAAATTATTGTCTCTTTAATTTCTTGTAAAATAGAAAATCACGGAAGATTATTACGACATTTTTACTAATATTTAATTATTGATAGATTGGTTATCGAGTACCGATATAAATTTTTGCTTCTACACGTTTCTTGCTTTTGAACAACACGGATGGTAAATTTTAATGGAAAACCGAGCATGCGGCCAAAGCGGCCGGAAGGGAATCGCGATGATTCTGTGAAATATGGCTCAGAAGCGAGCAGGTTTTCGGCGGGGCTGTGTTAATGGGTGATTGATAAACGACCTTTTCTCATCAACTGCATCGACTGCATATTTATCACGTGCCGCCCCGACAGAAACGCGCGCTGCACTTGCAGCCGCGTCAGCGATGCGAAAAGTGGATGACATTACTCCCTTTGCGAAGCGCAAAGCATGGCATAAAACACCACGAAAAAACAAGTTCAAATAACGCACGAAAAGTAGACTCCTCTACACTTGAAAAAAAGGGAAAGCTTCATATAGAGAAAATTATATTCTCTCTTCACACAATTAAAATATTTCCAGAATTTTTACGATGATTTGTTTTCAGATAAATACATATATGCGAATACACGTAGAGATTTGTATAAATTATTCGATATAAATTAATTAGCAATTGAAAAATTTTAAATATATCTTTTTCTTATTTTTTACATTTTTGATAATAAAAAATAAAATAAAATTCCAAAATAAATACATTTTCTTATAATTCTTGCACGTGAATCTGCGTGATACGCGATCACATGGAAACATTTGCTCGACGACATATTAACTTCTCCTGTGCAGGAGTCAATCGAGCCGACGTATACGCATTATGTAAGGTGTCCGGTTCGTGGACCTACGTAACAGATACTATCTGTGTCAAAGTGCTGCCCTATGCAGCACCAAACATCGGTGTTAAACGGCCCTTTGACGAACCCACGTTCGGTGTTAACAGCTCACGCGTGTCTGCCACGTGTCGAGCGCCGTCGGCTCGTCCGCTCGTGCGTTTAACTTGGTCGAATTAGGCGGCGCGAAACTTGCCCTCTTTCTGCCCGATTTACAGGATAACATGGCCAGACGGTGGCAAAGTGCGATTCTCACGCGCACAGCGTATTTTTATACTTGAGAGATTTAGATTGTAAACTAAGTGAGACGAATTTTCAGTTTGCGCGTTACAGTTTCGTGAGAATAGGGGTAGGATAAAATAGTAGAAAAAGGATGTGTGACGCGAGAAGAGAATATAATATATATCATCATTTAAATTAATGATTTTCCAATAGTTTTTAAAATTTAGTAGATACATTAATTAAAGTTTTTACTCTTTTTGAAGCAAAAGCAATTTACAATCAATCAGAATTTAGAGCACATTTTTTTTTATCTCTTTTCTGTGACATTTCGCATATTATATTGTTGGAGGATAGGATGAAAAAGAAGGAGGAGGATAAAAAAGAGTAAAGTTTCTTTTCTCAAAAACGCTGTTTTACGCGAAGCGAGGCAGAAGGGTGTAAAATGGAATTAGAGATCGGTATATCGCCATCTCTTCGAGTTCACCAATAGTTTTTAAAATTTAGTAGATACATTAATTAAAGTTTTTACTCTTTTTTAAGCAAAAGCAATTTACAATCAATCAGAATTTAGAGCACATTTCTTTTATCTCTTTTCTGTGACATTTCGCATATTATATCGTTGGAGGATAGGATGAAAAAGAAGGAGGAGGATAAAAAAGAGTAAAGTTTCTTTTCTCAAAAACGCTGTTTTACGCGAAGCGAGGCAGAAGGGTGTAAAATGGAATTAGAGATCGGTATATCGCCATCTCTTCGAGTTCACAGGGAACGGTGCTGTATATGATCGGCAATAAATATAGTTCATAATCCAGGAATGGCTGTGCCAAGATACAGAGACGTTTCATAGCCGCCCCGTCGTGCGACGCGTGTCACATGTAACGTCGTCGTAACGATTCCCTCGCGACTTTACGACTCCGAATTAGGATTAGACCGTCGGCTGTATCGCGCATCGCGCTATCTGCTGCACATGAGGCGGATAGTTTAATTTATTCCGTGCGTGAATCGCCGAAGAATCATCGCCAAGGGAGCATCTCGCCGTTCGTGGCGTTCGAATTTATCGTATTACTGAGATTGTTTTGCGCGATCGGATCTTTTAATTTTCAATAACTTCTTAATCATTGATTTTTGTATACTGAGACACGTAACTGCCACTTTTCTTATTCGGATCTTCAGTGTATCGGTGAGTAAAAAAAAGAAAAGAATCTCCCAATGTTTCTGAGGTATCCTGTATAAGAGATATAAGAAACGGTGATGTTCTTCCTAGTAAATACTAGTTCACAAGTCTCGGCGCCGGATACAGAATAGCGCCAATCGAAAAGTCATTACAACTTTTTGCCGACTCAATCAAGAAGTTAATGTCCTTTAACCTCGCGGCATTCCCCGTAGGATTTGCCGGGATCTCGGGAATCGCGTAAGAAATCGACGGCTCTCACATGCCCGGTAAAATAGATCACCGGCGTATGATTGATCGCCTATTGGCTCCGTGGCTGGTTTTTGCCCACTTTATCCGCTTGTATCGGGAGTTATTTTTCCGACATGAAACTACGATGCCACCCGTCTTGACTTATTTCGAGGTTTACGCGCGGAATCTCATGAAAAAAATTAAATCAAACGATTTGTGTTGATGAAATAGTGTTTTAATAATTGTACACTCGAAATGGGCAAAATAATAATGAACAGATAATAAAAAGTAATTTAAGAAACATTTCGTGAACAAAATCGAAAATGCGGTCTTTGTAATTAATTGTAAAATTAATTATAAAGGAAAGAAAATAATTGATAATATGTGTACTGAAAGAACAGAAATAATACAATATATAAATATGCATAAAGTTACTTGTCAATCAATTTACGATAAATGATAATTTCTCGCGAAACAATTTTCAAAGTTTCTCTCAAACGGATTCGCCCCATCGTCATCGTATCTTCATCGGTAGACCCGGGTCGTCTGCCGAACGTCCAATATAGCCATGAGTCGGCCATAAAAAAGGAGCGGAGATCGGGACGCGGGCGTTAAAAATATTCAAGATCGTTTGTCAGGCTGAATTACAGCCCTCGGTCGTACCAATTCCCCTCCTTCCTCCTGCCATCCTCTTTGCCACCCTGGCGAAGCAGAATTCTGCGGAACGCGTTGCGCAACGCGGAGAGGGTAAGGCAAAGTCGGGCGGAGGAAGAGGGGATGGCAAGAGTCGACGACGTCGACGACGACGACGACGACGACGACGACGACGACGACGACAACAATCCCGGGCACATGTGTCGAACCTGAAATATGTAGGCGTGGTCTGGATGCTGTTAGCAGACGCATCCCGACGAGCGAATATGTTCACCCCTTTGCTACGCTCCACCCCCGTATAACATTGCGAACGTCGCCATTGGCCGGTGCCACCCTTGTTGCGCCTCCACCTGCCACGATCGCGCTACCCTCTGCGACGGCTACCCCTAAATACGGGGGATGCGCGAACGGCACCCTCATTTTAACGCGAACAGCCGATGCGGCTCCGAGTGTTCGCCACTTTAGTGCACCCCGGACTACACACCGGATCGGTGGGTCCGTTAAAGGATTGATTTTGCCTCTTGTTGCTTATCACGGACTCGCGTGCTCGCGAGGTTTCGGCGAGACAGCCTTGTGAGAAAAAGTGCGATCTAATGTCTTAGAGAAGATCGAAGAAGCACCGTAAGGGATGGAAAACGTGATCCAGCTAGTGTAGCCGCGTGTGTTTGGAAGAACACTTGCCATCGTAATCCGGTAAATAATTTTTATTCTACCCTCCTCTTTCTCTCTCTCTCTTTCTCTCTGTGTACTTATATAATTGTATATAATAGAATACAAATATCTAAAATGAATTATCAAGACTTTTAAAAAATATTAATCTTTTACATGATTCAAATAATTTTAAAAGTTTCTTAGATACCTTGGATTAGATTATTGGATTATTTGATATTTATATGTTTGAAGTGATACTGTGCCTTGGAATGTCATTATGGGATAGTCGATTAATTGATTTAATGTTCTTATATGCTATTGAAACTCAGGTTATGACATTGATTTTCCATAGAAATTAATTATTAAAGACTAATGGATAATGGAAATAAGTCATATTATATCGTATACTTAAAAAAAATAAAATAATGTTGTAATTGTATAATAAAATATGATTTTATGCTATTAAAATCTCTTTTTATCGTGGTCTACAAATATTCGTCTTATTTTACGATCACAATACAAATTTTTAAAACTGAAATTTTTCTATGATAATAATTTTATATAAATAGTAAGTGTCCTAAATCGTATATCAATTTTTAACATGTATATTAATATTTTTTTAAAATAAAGTTTGATTGCGACATGTATTTCAATCAACATAATTAAGCTGTAAATGTATTATATTAAATAAAAAAATTGAATATTAGAATGTTCATTCAAATTACTATATATTTTCTGAAAAGCTTTTATTTTCAATGAGTTCTTTTGATTTAAATAATTTTATTTTTAATCAAATATATTTA
>NW_021849528.1:561425-567340 GCF_003651465.1 Formica exsecta
TTTATATATGTATAATATAATTATCGAATTTATTTTATGACAAGCATAAGAACATTTTTTTTTAAATTTCATTGCATTAGATATAAAAATCTTATTTCCATTATTTTATACTTTTTCCAAATAAAGGAATGTCTATCTCGTGTTTTACCTTTTTTCGACTATTCTGATGATACCAATCTTGCTTTGCTCCGATTTATGCTCCTCGAATGTAGGACAGCTGGGCCAAGTGTATCGAATCTTGAGCGATCAATCACTCCGCGCCGATGCGACGTTTACACTCATTGTCCACCCTCCGTCATTGTTTCGCAGGTCGATCATCCGGAGCGAGCAGGATGACAATGGAAGATCGCACGGGTGGCATCGACCGCGCCGCCCCCGCGACCTCGACGCCGGCCACGACGACATTGACGTCGGCGTGCCCCGCGTCCATCAGCGATGTCACACCCGACGCCTCATATCCCCTTCAGCGCGCTAGCAAGCGCTCCTTCGACGTCGCTTTCCTGGTAGCGCCCGACGAGAACCTGGCACGTCGTCAAAACGAAAAGTTGCGATTGATATCCGGCCGAAAGGAGCGTCCGCGAGATGATATCTCTGTTGATAACGTTCTGGATGCTGACAGACTGCCGCAAAATCTCACCATCAAACACTACGATAACGATTCCGGCGGTTCGGAGAGAAGGAGATTGTTGCAATGCACGGAGAACTCACTGAGTCCACCCTACGTGTCACCGAGAACCTTGACGCCGACTTTGCCGGGACTTTCCCCGGACACCGACGGAAGGAGATACACATCGACTGGTGGTCGGCTTCAGAAAACTCCGAGTCCGCCTATCTTCGTCGGTCATCAGTCTATGCTGACTACCTGTCCGGAATCGGCAGATTCTTCGGTCTTGTCCTGCACGAAGGTCTACGAGACTGGTATCCCCTGCGTGACCGATCGCCACGGCGAATCTCGCAGTGCTTTTACGAAAGTCAACCTGATAGGACAACGAAATGGCTTCAACGATGATAGCCAGGCATCACCCAGATCGTCGATATCGCCGGACGACCGCGCGAGCTATCAGAACAGCGTCAGTCCGCCGGTGGTGTCGTTGGCCGGAGCGGCGAGTTACAAGTACGCGCCGTTTCCTACTAAGATGGCGTATCCATTCCTGGCAGTGGGAGCGGAGACCGGTCAGTCGGGATTGTTGGAGAACCTGAAGATCCCGCAGATTGCTCAGCCGCCCAAGGTGCCCAGTCCGAAGGTGCCCGCTTTTCGACCGGATCTCCCGCCGGTCTATCCTAATCTCTCCTACAATCCCATCTCCGTTTTCCCGCCGATGGCAGACGCTCTTGCCAGGCCGCGATTTCTGGCCACGGCCGCCGGGGTGGCCGGCCTTTTGCCGCCGTCGTTCGCCGCTCTGACCTTGCCGGCGCAGAACGTCTGCGCCAAATGCAATCTGTCGTTCCGGATGACCTCCGACTTGGTCTACCACATGCGCTCTCATCACAAGAGCGAGAACTTGGGCGAGTCGGCGAGGAGGAGGAGGGAAGAGAAGCTTAGATGTCCCGTATGCGACGAGAGCTTTCGCGAAAGACACCATCTCACCAGACACATGACCGCTCATCAGGATAAGGAGAGCGACGGTATCGTCGAGCAGGTCGAGGTTAAGAGGAGAGCCACTTCCGTTCACAGTAAGTGACGACGAAAATTGCCGACCGAGGACGAGATTCTAACGGCTGGCTATTCCTTTGAATAGAAGAACTAAATCGATGAATAAGGGGAAGTAGTAGGCTATGACTTTCTTAGGTACGATAAAATTGTTGTTTATCGTTACATCTTATCAATTGAAAAAGAAATTGAGATATCGCTTCTTGCGAAAAAAATACATTTGAGCTACGTATCGGAAGTATGCAAATCTAATCATCTTATCATCTTCTCAGTAGTTGCGATTGAAAAAATTTTTGCACATCTCTTCTATCATGAATATATGTGCAGATTTTATTGAGTTATTTTTTATCTATGTATTTTGTAGTAAGATTATTAAAAAGTTAATTCTCTAGAAAACCGTATCGACAGATTATTTAAATAATAAGTAATTGAAAATGAAAAGTTTTCTCTGGAAACTAAAATTCAGCAATGTGCAAACATACATGATAAAATCTCATTTTTTATTTAATTTTAAATCGACTTTGTTTTGACAGAATTATATTCTTGAAGGATTAGTTACAGATGTATTCTTATTATAAAAAATTAACAGTTTACGATAAAAAAATTCTGTCTCTTTCTCTCTTTTATTAAGTAAAAATCAATTTAGAAATGAATACAAAAAATTCGTAAATAAAAGACGGCTCAACGAATCTGCGACATTATGTATAGATGTATTATTACGCGACACTTACATTGTATACGCATCTACGATACAAAAATTTAATGTCTATATAGAAATTGATATCTGCGAATTCGTGATGTACTCTAGTTTAACTCACGCACTGCGATCAAGACATTCCCTGTCTAGTCAATATTAAGTAGGAACAATTTGTAAATAAATTTCACTCTTAAAATAAGTAAAATAAGAGTTATTCACATATACTTTGAGAGAAAAAGAGTGAAATGTAAATAAATTAACACAATCTATATACTTTGATTCTCTTGACAAAATATTATTAGATATTATTAAATAATTGGGGTTATTCTTGCCACGCTAAACGAATAATAATTAAATTAATCAGTTTGAAACGTAAAAAGAGTCATAATTTTCAGAAAACGGAGTGTTTATTAATATATTAATTGTGTATGCGCGCAGACAATTAATATATAAATAAGATATCATTTTTTAAATATCACATTTAAAATCTACGAATATTATATTTACATATAAGAAATAGCATAGAGTTTTATATTCCTTGAAAATCATTTTGGAATTCTTTGAGAAGAAAAGAAAGGAATATCAAATAGGATAGAAATTTAAAAGTTTGAAACGTATAATCTTGATTTTTCTGAGAAAAATATAAAAATTTGAAATGTGTATAATGTACATGTGATTTACATGATTTGTGTTTTTATCACAGGTATATATATTTTAAAGTATCCGCAGACATTTAGATTTATTATGATTGTTTTTATACTTGTAAAGTAAAAATGCAATGAGAATATCTGATATTTCTATCTTTTTTTTTTATAGATCCAACGATTAAAGTTATTCAGGAATATTCAATTATTTTCAAAATAAATGATTCGATCTAAAAACAAAGTTTTGGATACAAAACCAACTGTAGCAATAAAGTATATTAAAATCACGCATATTTGGGGAAAAGCAGCGTGTTAAAATTGTCAGAGACAAAATATAATCGCGGTCGTATTTCGATACATTCGCAAATTACATACGGTCCATTCGAACGACTCCATTTCCACGGTGTAGAAAGTAAAATATTTGCCGTGTATTTATAACGGCAGGCAGGTGAAATGGACGGTGGATTGCGGGTGCGATGATGGTAGCAGGGGGGGAGGAGAAGGCGGCTGAGGGTGACCGGGGGTGCGGAAGGGTTGCGTGTTGCGGGGGGTTGGTGCAAGCGTTGGTGTAAAGCGCATTTCGGCCGTGTGTACGGAGGTGAGGGCGGCGTGGCAATAAATAGATCGTAAGCCGTAACCCGCGTCACACACAAACCGTCGGAGCGCGCATAATGGTAGGAAACAATGAATGCCGTAATCGGAAACAGTGCCGGTTTGTTATCTGCCATTTACACTCCATTTAACTTCAAACGGCGAATCGGCCGGCGCGCATTCGCGTTTTAAATACAGCTCGGCCTCCAACCACCGTCGAGAGCCGCCCTCATCGCCATCCCTCTCCTCCTGCACTCTTGTTTCACCCCCGCCGACGGTGTGCGGCTTAACATAGGGTTAAGCTGTCGCCGAGTGGCTTAATATTGTCCGAAAATTACGTGAATTATCGCACTGCGTTTTCCGACTTGGCCAAAGAAACTTTATTCATACGGAAGTAATTCACAAGTACTTTTGCAAAAAGTTTGTAAAATTATAAATAATATTATTATTTTTGATTGAATCAATTGTCTAATTATAATGCACATTACGATTTAATATAATAGGATTCTAAATAGAGTTATTTATAAGAATTGGGAAAAAATAAGTAATCATTAAGATAACATATGCAGTATTCTGTACAGCAATAATCACAGTAGTGTGTAAATATTCGTAGTGAAACTTTTAATACGAAGGAGATTGCATTTATAAATGAGGGGGTTATAACTAAATGTCGATGTATCGATATTGATTAAAGAATAGGGATATTGGATGGATGTTGTAATGAATTCGATATTATCTTCAATAATATATTGTCTCGTACTGATAGTAATATTGAGATATTAAGATATCGCGACATATGCAAAGTTGTTCTAAGATTAAATGTAATATATAGGTCTGTATAATATGAACATTATCGATCTCTTTTTTATAGAGATATCGAAGTTTTGTTTCCTTTTATAAGAATTGTTTTATTAAGATATCACGTTACATCACACTTCGTTGTAAATATCACATTGTACATAAGCACTGTATGTAATTCAGATCGTTGTTAATTAATAAAAGAATATCCGTGACACACATTATAAACCATATATCGTATCTCATATCCTTTTATCTACATATATAACATTAAGTTTAAAATTAGTCAATTTATCAGTTATATTTATGACATTAATTTTTATATTAATACAAATCACAGAGATATTTCTAATATTACCTTTTTATTTTTATTGCAAATATCTATTAAAAAATATGTTTGCACAAGAAAAGAATGTGTGTGTGTAAATAAAACCTCTTTTATCTTTTTTTCTAAAAAAATTGTTAATTGATTTTGTTGGTCATAATAGCGGTTCGCAATGACTTCTTAGATACAGAATCGATCTTGCTCTTCGCTTTATAGACATCGTCCATCCTCCTCTTGTCTCCTTGGTGCTAAATCACCGAAAGCCGATTACAGGGCAATAGATTAATTTCTGGCTACTTAGAGATCTCCTCCTGACATTCGAATCGATTGTTATTTCCGATGTTTGAGTAAAATAGCGCGCACAACTGTCTCTTTCAAATTTATAAAAAAAAAATAAAAGAAAAATTTTCTTTTTTATAGAAATAGTTTGCAATTTATATTTTTATGCCAATCTAATTAAATTTTTTAATTATTATAAAAAAAAGGTATTTGCATTGTCTTAAAACGAAATAATAAAAAAAAATAGTTGTGTTAATTTATATATTTTATTGACATTCGAATTAATATTTCAATGTTAAATTTATAAATAATATATATATATAATATTTAACATAATAGAGTATCGTGACGTGTAATACTTGATTAGAATATAATTAATTAAATTTTATGTTGTGCTAAACTTACATGTTAACTTGTTGAATTATACACACACACACACACACACATTATTTTTTCATAAAAATAAAAAAAAATACTTCAAAGACTCTTTCAGAAAGACAACTGTCTCTGTCTTCTGAGAGAAAGTCACCGCGAAATCCCCTAAACGGGTAACGTTAAGCTCGTCGAAACCGCGGCCAATACGACAAACAATCTCTTACCGCCCTCGTTTCGGCTTAAGCTCGCCCCTTCACCACCCCCCAAGTAAGTGTACTTACCCTCTGCCCGAGGTCCATAAAGATAAATAACGTGGAGCACCCGGACCTCGACGGTAGTTGTATCCCTTACAAAGCGACGAAGGGGTCCCTGAGGACTCTCATCATCTCTTCGCTCTTTTCATCATTTCTCTTATTCTCTTTCTCGCACTATACTATGGCAAAATTCTTTGCTTCGCTTTTATCCTTTTTTTTTAAATATATTTTCTTGTTTTTCTCTCACGGTTCTGATTTTTGAGATAAGAGCTTCACTATATCTTATATATATATATATATA
>NW_021849528.1:567404-609889 GCF_003651465.1 Formica exsecta
TATATATATATATTTTGTTATTATAAATATAATTACTAAATTTAAACTGATGTTGAATAATTATTAATTATTTTATGAATTATGATTGCTTGTTTTATATTTATTACAATAGAAAATTTAAGAAAAAAGCTATTGAGGATTTGTAAAATAAATAAGTTAATAAAATAAATTAATAATAAATTTTTAGGATTAAA
Source organism: Formica exsecta (assembly GCF_003651465.1). Taxonomy (NCBI): domain Eukaryota; kingdom Metazoa; phylum Arthropoda; class Insecta; order Hymenoptera; family Formicidae; genus Formica; species Formica exsecta. The sequence goes on from NW_021849528.1 coordinate 567,599, forward strand.
GGCGAACGATATAAATTAATGATACAAAGATGCTTTGAAAGATCGGGCCTCCACGTTTTTATTTAAATCGAGCATTTTGTACTATTGTCTTTCTTTCTCGCGATCGGTTCGCCGCCCTTCCTACTCTTGTTAGCGATACTTCCCGTGGAGAATCGCGCGCATGCTTGTTCTGTCAGTGAAATAATGACAATGTCATAGCCCGGGGCCGATTCGCCACGGCACCCTTGCCACGTGGGCGACGATTGGATGCGGATATGCTAATATGGCGTCCGTTCCGAGACATTAAGTTTTCGGTTTACCGATTCTCGCCAGACGAGCCGCGTCTTGACGTCCACATCACTTTCCACCATTGTGCCTTCGATCACGCGTTTTCTTTGGGGGTTCTGTGGGGCCTTTGCAAGGGAATACATGAGTCATTACTCGCGTTTGTAGAGTTGAATCCTTTTTCAGCTTCAGAAAAATTTAGAAAATCATTCTTTTCTCTACAAAAAATTCAACCTCTGAAATTTTCAAAATTAATTGCACATGAAACAATGATACTTATTTTAAATTGAGTATACTAGTGATTGCATTACTCGATGTGACTTTTAATTAATATGCGAACGCAAAGATTAATCGAGTCTCGCATCGCTTTATGAACTAAGTACATACTTGTCTGTTCTTATTGTCAGCAACCCCGATTCCCGCTTCGTCACGGTCTTCCGGGGTACGATTATGTAACTTGACTGCGAACACGCAGCTTACATCGGTCTCACGATACAGTGTTTCGTTGTCAACCAGGCGTCGCTAAACGATTTCGTCCGCGCAAGCCAGCGCTTTTCTAGGGCATATGCTGCAATTTGCTCGTAGAGTTTCACACGTATGTTTGGCACGCTAATAATGTTCATAAGATCTTTATATTTTGTCTCTGATCCAAAACGTTATTCTCACCATAATGCATTTCCTCAAATTGAAAAATAAAAAAGAATTCAAGATTTGACAAGGAGATTTTTTTGCCAGCAATATCTTCATATATACATTTTTACATGGACAAAATTTGTACCGAGAGAAACAATTACAATAATTTTTATTAATATCGGTATAATGGATGTCTCTATCTTTATTCTCTTCTTGAGACACTTAATACAAATAAAAGATAATTATTTCGTACTCGCGTTTACGCTATGGATTTTCGATCACGGGTTTTCGAGGGTCATCGCTTGACTACCCCCAAAGCTACCCCCGATCGAAGCTCGCGGTGGCAACCTTGAAACGTTGAAGCGGCGAGCCGTCTCGGCTTATTTACGACGTACGTATGATGAAAAACGGAAGCGCACAGCTCCGGCGCGATCGTGCGGCCGCTCGTAGCGGATCGTCCGGCGGAGGGATGAAAGGGCCCCGTGCTCTCTCCTATGTTGGAGCACCTTGATTTACTGTCGACGATATTTTCTCGTTGGCGCTAGTTGGCGCCTACCGCACCACCGCGCCCGACAATGGCGGGCCCGCTTGACATTTTGTTTCGAATTATTGCCCCGCGCTCGCGCGGCCGGTTCTTTCTATTTCGTCGGTCCTCTACCGCACCTCTACCGAGCGCGACAATGCTCTATTTTATTCTGCTCTATTTTTATTCTGTTTCGCCTGTTTGCTCTGTTTTTTTTTCGTCGCGTTATTTTTCGGCAGCCGCTCGCTCTTTGTTGCGCCGTCGCGCGACGTCGACGCGTATCCGCCCGAATTTCGCGGCTCTCGTGGCACAGATTTATCATCGCGAGGAGTGGCTGCGCAAACAGACTTGGCGTCGTTAAGAATATAAGTGAGCAAATAAGGCGCCATTTTAAATATGCATGTATGTGTGTTCTATGATATGAAAAGATAGATTTAGTAAAATCACAAGATATGTTTTAATAATTAAAAAATTATCATTTTTATGTTACAGGTGCTATAAGTATCTTTAGTGATTGACTTCTCGATTGGAAAAGTGCAAGACTGAAATGGGAAACATTGTTAATAAGAAGTAAAAGACGATGTTTTGAATATTTAATTATCTTTTGGTGAGTCGCATAATTTGATTTGTTCCTTTTCCTCGTTTTAATTGAGACTTCCAGAAAATCAATCAGTAGTAAATGTGATCTCTATTATCAATTCTCTAATTCTTTTATGATTAATTGTATAATTTGAAACGATTATTTTCTTTATATTTTAATCATGATTTTTGGAAAATTAACTATTCATAATCTTATAATTTTTTTTAATCTGAAGAATTATATAAAAGAGATTCGTAAAAGATTTTTAAAAAGAGAACGTGTGTATTGCATTATATATAATAATTACGAAGATTATTCGTATAATATAAATTTATAATTGCTGAGAGAAAACTGAAAAGATGTGGAAAGTTTGCGTTTAATTCTCTCACATTTTCTTTTTTTTTACGATGAAGCGATCGTATATATTCGCTTTTAATCAGCAGCTGGCGTGGCGCGAATTCTTAATCTACAAAGATCCATTTTTGTGAGCAACGACAGAAAGCTAATAAAGGGAGCCAAGTTTTCTCTCCTTGTCTCTCTAACCACCGAATCATTTGACAATGGAAAAAAGAATTTCGACCCTGCTTAAATATGTCCGACCGCAAAGCAATAAAATATCTTTATCTTACTTGTGCCATTACCCCCTTGATTCGGAGAGTTCCAATTTACATTCCTATCGGGGGGGCTTCGGCAAGATAAGTCCATTTAAATAAATTAGTAATGCTATCTCCCGCGCTGCGGAGGTATAGGTAAGAAGGGAGGGGTGGATTAAATAATATTTTATCAATTTTCGCTGCGATTCGTTACGCGGCGCGATGCGACGCAATTCTCCATTCAAAATGTCGTTTTGACTGCGTGTTTCCGCACATTACGTATCGATAAATCACCTTGTCTAAAAATTATTTAGGGTGACCGCCTTATTACCATCGCGATTAAAGATGAGAAAGAAAAAAAAACGAGCGCTATAGAAATTTTGATTACTTTGCTGCAACCTGCAGAAAGATAATTTTTTTAAACTTTGAAACATTGATCTGTTACTTAAATAATACATATATATAATAAATGATAATATATACAAATCTAATAAATAAAAATTGCGACGACACTTACAGTTTATTGTATTCAAAGTACAATAGCGTAAAAATTCCGTATTTTTAACGATGTCGAAAAAAATGCAACGTGCACAAGAAAGAGAAAGAGAGATGGATTGCAAGAAGTGGAAGGAGGAAAGAATGCGAGGCGAGCGTGACACACGTTTAATTTTTCAAAATGGACCGCACGGCGAGCCTTTTCGCGGGCCATGACACCCGTCTCTGCACGCAATTGCCTTACCCTCATTTCGCGTGTGTTGGTAGGACAATATAATGGGGCATAACAACGGCGTTAACACGCAGTGGCCGACCCCGGACACGACCCGCGACCCACCCCGGATGAAATACACCTCTGATAATTACTAGAAATTAATGCGGCAGCCTTACACACGCCGCCCATTGTGAGCAAGCGGCGCACGAGTTTAACCGGCGGTCGAGTTTATGCGACCTCGTATTTACCTGCGTTAGGGGCGGTAATCGCCAACACAATTCTAACACCAGATTAGCGAGACTTGCTCGTAACGCGTATTAATTGCTACTGTTCGCCAAACAGAAAGATGGAGTACGCCGGAGAAATGGAAAAGGACAGAAAGAAAGAATCGTACAATTCAAATCGACTAATTCCCTTTTTTGTTCCATATTTTGGCATTTGAACATTTGGGTAGTATAAAATATGATATTTTAAATAAAGTTGAGTGGAATAATTACAAACGCTCGAGAGATACTATATAAATGGTATATGATTTTCCAACAATAAGATTAATACTCATTGTGTAAAATTGTCAAGAATACAATTATTATTTTTATCAAATAATACATAGCTAATTAACTTTAACTTTTTTTCGTCGTTACAATGAGTATTACGTTTTGGAAACAGATGATTGTTTGGTGAATAATTTTGTTCTGGAGATTAGCAGATTAGATATGAAGGAATTGAGCAATATTCCACTCACATGCTTCGCGAACTTTCGTCTGATTTTTTAGAAAAAGTGGTGACTTCTTCTATCACATATACAATTTTATTTCCGGTGACGATTCTTGAAAGCTCCAGACTTTTGTGATTCGCGATTCCGTTTCACCGGCGTCTTTTAAAAAATGCAACGTGCATAAGAAAGAGAAAGAGAGATGGATTGCAAGAAGTGGAAGGAGGAAAGAATGCGAGGCGAGCGTGACACACGTTTAATTTTTCAAAATGGACCGCACGGCGAGCCTTTTCGCGGGCCATGACACCCGTCTCTGCACGCAATTGCCTTACCCTCATTTCGCGTGTGTTGGTAGGACAATATAATGGGGCATAACAACGGCGTTAACACGCAGTGGCCGACCCCGGACACGACCCGCGACCCACCCCGGATGAAATACACCTCTGATAATTACTAGAAATTAATGCGGCAGCCTTACACACGCCGCCCATTGTGAGCAAGCGGCGCACGAGTTTAACCGGCGGTCGAGTTTATGCGACCTCGTATTTACCTGCGTTAGGGGCGGTAATCGCCAACACAATTCTAACACCAGATTAGCGAGACTTGCTCATAACGCGTATTAATTGCTACTGTTCGCCAAACAGAAAGATGGAGTACGCCGGAGAAATGGAAAAGGACAGAAAGAAAGAATCGTACAATTCAAATCGACTAATTCCCTTTTTTGTTCCATATTTTGGCATTTGAACATTTGGGTAGTATAAAATATGATATTTTAAATAAAGTTGAGTGGAATAATTACAAACGCTCGAGAGATACTATATAAATGGTATATGATTTTCCAACAATAAGATTAATACTCATTGTGTAAAATTGTCAAGAATACAATTATTATTTTTATCAAAATTTAAATAGTTTTATTTATCCAAAGGCTATGTTACCGTATTTAAGCTTATTTATTATTAATAATGAATTGCATATTAATAAAGATTACTGTACTTTAAAAATTAGTTTTTTTGACAATTGAAAGCTGTTAGCAAAAGGATTGAATTATTTATCTATCTTTTCTTTATATTATTTATTGTTGCAATTCTTTTTAGAATCGAAGATTAATGACAGAACCGTGATTAGAAAGGAGAGAGCAAAAAAGAATGACGTGGAAAATATCGTAAAATCAGAAAATTAAAATCAGCACCGACAACGAAGCGGATGGACTATTCGAAGCTGGCGGGGGTGTTCCGGGTGTAGAGCGGAGATGTAGAGGAGGACGGGCGGGGACGGGATGTATTAAAGCTGCGGCCGGGACCATAACAGAGCAGATAGTTTAATGTGAATTTATTGCGATCGAGATATCGCACCGGCCAGAAAGCAGAGTCGCGTGCTACGCGCGCGCCGTCAAGCCGATAGCCGGCCGCGGCAAATGCTTGCGATGGTCGGTCCATTGTTGAGCGGCTTCAAACTGGCCCCAAATCGCTCGAGATGAGACCGGGCAAACGGCGGTGACGGTGAGACGCCGAGGGGAGATCGCGGGTGTTCGTTTTTAAAACGGGGAGACGATATCGCGGTATCGAGGAATACGGCACGTGCAGTATCTTTCTCTCTCTTCTCTCCGAGGGTCGCGCGCGATTTGTCTTCGGCAGCTTTTTCTGCCGCGACAAATTTGCGTCCTGTGTACGCGTGCCATTGATAAACATCCAAATAATACAAAAGCCCAAAAATTGTTCAGAGAATATCTTTGAAGAATGTTATTGGCCGATAGAGTTAGGTTCATCTCTTTGATAATTTTTCAAAAAAGCAATCATGGAAAATAAAAATACTTCGCTGGCATAAGCATATATCAGTGAGACAAAAGAAAATGCATAATTTATTTATATCCGATCTTAGTGACAATATTATTTTATAAATTATACGATTTTTTTTTTAAATTTTTGATATTATATTTTATATATATGTATAATACATAGCTAATTAACTTTAACTTTTTTTCGTCGTTACAATGAGTATTACGTTTTGGAAACAGATGATTGTTTGGTGAATAATTTTGTTCTGGAGATTAGCAGATTAGATATGAAGGAATTGAGCAATATTCCACTCACATGCTTCGCGAACTTTCGTCTGATTTTTTAGAAAAAGTGGTGACTTCTTCTATCACATATACAATTTTATTTCCGGTGACGATTCTTGAAAGCTCCAGACTTTTGTGATTCGCGATTCCGTTTCACCGGCGTCTTTTCCGCCTTACGCGTTTCTTGGGTCCGCAGGTGTCTTCTGCAAACGCGGCCACGCTGAACGTATCCCGCGATCGTATATCACATTACTTTAATTCATATGGTAATCACGTGGTTCAGCCTGCTATGCCGGTTCGCCGAAAACTTTCGGGACAATGCGAGGGACAATGCTGGAGGGGGAGGGGAGATATGTCGGCGGGGGTGACAAGGGGGCACCGGCACATCGAGGTGGCTGCGGAGGGTACCGGCGGGATCGCTGGAGGTAGGGAGGTAGGAAGCGGGGAGAGTCCAGCGGTGCGAATGCGATATTGAATTCGCCCCCTGGCGACGTGCCTGTTATCGACAATGTCCGACCGCTGGACCGGAAGCCATTTGCTCGCTCTGTGACGAAATTTATGAAAGTTTTCAGCGCTCTCGTGGTGGACAATTGCTGGCGAGAGAGAAAGAGGGAGAGAGAGAGAGCGCCCATCGGTCGCGCGCGTGCGGCAAAAACGTGCGCTAGGTATCCGCTCATACGAGTATCGTCGGGAACATGTTCCACTCGTTTCTGCATTGGAGTTATGTCAGACTGAGGGATGATTCCATCCGTATAGGGAACTGCCCGCGCATTTTTTTCACAAAAAAATTTTTCGACTTTCAAGATTGTAATTTTGCGTCTAAGTGTGTTAAAGTTAGTATAATTTCATGGTGAATTCAATTTTTTCCGTATATTAATTATTACTTTTCGCAAATTTAAAATGCGCAACACACATAAGAAAAACAATTATCTTTATATGTTAAATATATGTAATATCTTGTGATATAAATTAGCATTCACACTGATTGAAACAAAAAAAAAAAAAAAATAACTTGACGATTTATTTTTTTGAAGAGTTTGTATCAATAATACATTAGAATGAATATATTATCATAATATATATGTACCGTATTTTTTCACGGTTTAACTTTTAATTAAAAATTCATTAAATATTTACATAATAGAGTTTACAGTTCTACAAATCTTTTTTGGAACTTGACCATTTTATATAACTTACTCCGGAGAATCTGAATTTATCTGAAATATTCTTCACCAAAAAACACAAAATAATTATATTAACAATATTATTTACAGTATAAATTTTATATTTTTTTTGTTTAGCTCTCGTAGATACTACAGTATATTCTGTCCGCAATTAATTAACTCATATACTCGCTAGCCAATAATAAGCGCAAAATAGCGAGCAACTTTTAACCAGCGCGGTTTCATAAATCGCGTGTAATTACGAACATAGCGCGACGATCTGTCTCTATTTACACGCGAGACCAAAAGTCGCGAAGTGATCTCGGTGGCGGCTACTCCGCGGCGAGCAATCGTAGACATGAATTTCCCATTAGGGGATGGAAACCGCGGGTCAATCCGCGACAAATCCATATGCCGAAAAGCGCACCATCCAATCTAAAAGTGGCTGGTTAACGCGTACAGCTTATGCGTCATACATTACACCCGTGTGTACATGTGCATACGTGGCCACTATGTCTTCGGCCAGAAGCTGCGAAAACCACCAATTGAAATGAGTATTATCACTCATCAGTTTCTATGCTCCTTTTTTTTCTCGAGTATAATAAATGCTGGCTTTACTAAAAAAAGTTATCTTATTTGTTATATTTTTTAAAATTAGAAGGGACTTTATAAGAATTAAAAAAAAAACAAATATAAATTTTTTTATAATCATGAAACCACAGAAGTAATCTCTCTCAAAGAAATTAATTTAAAGTTCCTTAGGCACTTTTTTTTTTCCTTAAATTGCGAGATTCGGAAGTCATACGGATATATCCCGATATATTCGGAAGAGATTTCGGCACTCTCTGGGAGGAAAAACTGAGATTGCAGGCGAGAGATTTCAAGCTATATCCGATGTTTCAGCATGCCAGAGGAAATTGGCCGGTCCGCCATATGCGTCGCCTCTCTCTGCGCGCAGCGAAAGGTGGCGATGCGGCGGGGGATGCGAGGGTGACGGAGTGACATGGGGGGAGGGAATTGCGCGTGTGAGTATATGTGTTTCCGCATTACAAATTTAATCTTACAAATGGATCCGAAAACTTGGAAACAATGGAATATATGAAATGCGGCCGCGTATATCATGCCGGTGGTGGAGACGCGGGGTGGTACCGACGGCAATATTGTCAGGGCCGATCCATATTCTCCGAAAGCGCGGCGGCGAGAGGGCCGTCGGGGGTCGAAGGCGGGGAAAGGGGGCGAAAGTGGTTCCCGCCAGGGCGAGCGAACGACAAAACATGCTCCTGGCACGACAAGAAGTCGCGCGCGGAAGTAGACGCACGGTTGCTGTCGCATTCGAATCGCGTGCAAACGCCACGAATAAGCATTCTCTCGTTTTTTTTTTTCCGAAGATGATCTTCCCTCAAGGTGCGACCGTTAAGCCTTTATCGCGAAAATTTAATGGTGCGTTGTTAAGAAATCGAGTACGACCTGCAAGCGATCGTATGAAAGGTGTGTGATAAAATATAAAAAAAATATAAGAAAAATAAAGTTCCTTTATAAATGTTATATATATTTCAATTTATAAGCTATAAATAAACGGAGTCATAATGTTGTTGCTTATTATTTATTAATATTACTCTTATTATTATTATCGCTTTTAAAAATATAATCTATTAAAGCCGGATTATATATAATTTATTGATCTATTTAGCGCATATAAAGTTGAAAGATATAGATTTGCATAATAATATAGCGGACGCGTAGCTTTACAGCATTTATTCAAGTTCTCGTCATCATGTAAAATCATGAAAGGCGGCAGCTGCATTAATTTTAGCGTTGAAAGCTCATTGCAATTACAACTAAATCACGGTACCCGTTGAGCGCGACACCCGCAGGAATCTGCGTTCGGGAAGTTTGGGGTACCGAAATACCTGTCTCCTGACTCAAGGAAGGGAAGGTCCCGAGGTTGGTTTTCTCGGGGAGATAGGGGGGAAGGGCGGTTATCCTTATACACAGGGCCGCGGCTCCGTGTATCTACCAACCTACATCGGCGGTTTCCTTCCTGCGGGACTCCCGGTTGCGGTATCCCGCGGGGAATACACACCAGCTCGGCGATTCACAGGAGTGTGACTGGGCGAGTCCCAGGAAGCGTGTGCTTTGCTAACGATGACAAACTGCCCCGCTCTAAGACGCCATATTTATGCTAATCTCGGCACAAGGGTAGAGGAGCCCGCCGCCTTCAACCTACGAATTTACTCGCGCCCTTCTGCCCCTCCGCCGCGCTTTCCGTCGACCCTTCTCCCTCCCCTTATTTCCCTATCCTCTCACTCTCCGGAGCGTCGGGACGTTCCGCACCGACGATTCCACGCGACGTCGAAAATTCAGTGAATTACGGATTTTGCATGTGCACGAATTACTTCTTGCTCGTTTTCACTCTGTCACTTGTAAAATAATTTTCTTTTTTTCTAAATTGGTTGAATTTAATTAATTAGTTTTTAAGAATTCTTTTTTACGATAAATAAACATACGGAGAGCTTGAAATGGCTGTAATTTTGGTGCTAGAATGTAAAAAAGTAATTTCTAATATCATTATTAAATGCAACGATAATAATTACTGTTCTATTGTTACATTTATGATAGTGAAATCTTCGCATGAATCATGGAGAATTATTGTACAGATTTTCTCGGGAATGAGACTTTTTCTTTTTTATTAGAAAAGATTCGCTCGATCTACGTTATTACGATCGGCCGTTGCTATCGTCACCAATCTGCTAAAACGCATCGTCATACTTCATAAACACCCCTGCGAGCCGTAAGGCGTATTATAATCCAGGAGCCTCGACGAAGAGGGTCGACATTACTTTTCTATTAGAGTGATTGAATCAAACCGCCGGAGAATCGATACTATTTCATGCGCAATATTTATATTAAAATTGCGAACTGTATTTAACTTGTATTTTTATCGCGCATTTATCAGTGAACAGTTAATTAAATCTACGTTTTAGTGAGATAGTATATTTTTTGATGTCAACGAAGACTTATATACAACAGTCTTATACATTTAATTATTAAATCTAATAATTTTATTAAATATATGTGATATTATATGATAATACGAGCTTTTGTATTAGTATAATATAACACATATTTTATTTTTATTATTGTCACAAGATATTGTCAATTGTGTGTGTGTGTATAATATATAAAAATCTTTAATCGATTAATACATAGAATTTTCTTCACAAAATATTCTGCTGACTTATAATGAAAAAATAATACATTTTTTTTCCGATGTATGGAAAACTTTTGCTTGTGTAAAACAATGCATTAAACAGCATTTATCATATTACATATAATTAGAAATACTTGTATATAGTATTCAAATTTTATGGTGTCAAATAGCAGCCGCAATTGAAAAGCGGTTAATACCGCATTAATAAATTTAATAACTCCGTGTTATAACGACTTGCTTTATTAAATTCAGTAAATCCGCGCAATCATATATTTATTATAATAATTTGCATTATTAAATTTAGTAATGATGCGTTAATTCGATAACTCGTATTATAATATAAATCTCGCATTATTAGATTTAGTCATTTTATGTAAATAAATGTATTTTATCTAATTATATATTTTTTCTTATAATTTGTATTACTATAAAACGATTTGTTTTAACATTGCATTAAATATAAAAGTGATAACATTTTTATTCGTTGTTTGTCGGTTTTGCGTTATTAAATGCCGAAATCTGTCGACGATGCGATACCGTCGTTGACGTCTTAGAATAAAATCGCAGCCGACTCTCGGTCTCCTTCCGATCCCCGTCCGCCCTCGAGGGAGCGTTTACCGCGGATAATTCATATTTATGACCGAACGCTCTATCAACCCCACTTGCCTCGTATACATTTAATTGAGACGTCCGTGTCGGAGGCAATAGGGTGCGAACCCCGTTGTCTCAGGGGGTCGTGAGCACAATACTCGTCGTGCACGGGGCACGATGGACTTTGTGCCCGATTATCAAAGCCGTCGTTAGTGGTCGGCTCAGATATTCTTGATACGCGAGCATATCCGACGTCATTGTCCGTGATCATTGTGGTTATACCGTGAAAGATACATCTCTGTGTAAATTTGATATTTTATTTTTAGAATTTTTATGTGACTCTTCTTTCGGCAAAGAGTTTTAAAATATTCTTGATATTCTTTAATATGCTATTTAAGATACAGCCGCTAAATATTTTTACTTTGATTTACATAATATTGTAATATTGTAACACGTTTCTAATGTATCTATATGAGATGCTGGTCGATTTTCGACAGTTCTGTCCATTCTATTAGTTTTCCTATAGTTCGAATTATATTCTTTTATTTTTAAAAAGTTTTAATTATTGGCAGCGTTAATTAATTTTTTCATTAATTTATTTCACTCGGTTAAAGGCGTACTGCCACGTTTCTAATGTATATATAAACGCTGTAATAAATCTTTAGTTTTGTTTTGGCTGTATAGACATAGACAGACGATGCACGACAGCAACTAATTAAATCGTAACTCTTCAAAGTGCTTGTTTTCGATACTCTCGTCGATTTCTCTTTTTCGACTTGCCGGTGGAAGCAAAGATTTGTCGCCGTGATGGTCGCCGCAGTAGCCGGTAATTTTTTTCTTCGACTGTTATTTTCCCAGCACGGCTTTTATAATTCGAAGGTTGTAGCGAGTAGTAAATTTTCTGCAAGGCAATACCGATAATCGAGATCGTGGTGTTCGCCGCCCGACCCAGCCCGAGACAGATCCACTTAGTTTTTAGAGAACGCCCTTTCGCGTACGCGCCGGCCCCTCGAGTATTAAATACTAATTCCATTAAAGCGAAAGGAAGGGTTGCGCGCCCATATCTCTGACCCATATTTCATGCCGAAAGCTTTTCAATCTGAGAAAATACTTATAGATCCGCCGCCGTCCCTCGGTAGCATTCGCGACGAAAATATGAAACGCCATTGCTCAACGGAGAAAACGCACTTCGATGACGGAATCGTAGACGGAGATGCTTGTTTTTCCATCTTTCGTTCGGTTGCCGCGAAATAATTTGTTCTTATATATCGGAGATATATGAACGTCTACTTTTTGCGATCATAGAGAAAAAATCCGGAGAAAAGAAAATTAAAAATAATTTTCTCTGTCCATTCCATTATATATCCAACTTTTTCGTAATGTTTTTAACTTTATGTCAAACGTAAAAGTGCAAAAACATCTTCAATAGCAATGTGTTAATTCGACCAGAAATAAATTCTCAAATTACTAAAATATTCGGTTGATTTCTCTCTCTCTCCCTCTCTTTTCTTATCTGCGGCGTGAAATGCCAACGACGAGATTCGTAGATCGGGCGTATAACTCAGATTCGATTAAGTCGCCGGTTACACATCCCAGAGATCGGCTAAAAAGCGGCGATTTTCGCCGTTGCTCTTCGATCGCGAAGTTCTTGCCGAAGCAGATAAATGTGAGCGATTCGCTGCCGCGCGCTCGATGCAATCACGTAGAAGGCCGTGATAACGGGTTATTCAATTACCGGACGATTCGCGCACGTTAATAGGGAGCGAACGGCCGATCCGCATTCGAAGATTACGGAAATCTGGAAGGGGGATAATAAGAATGTCCTGGACCAGAGGCCGCGTCGCCAACTTCCGTTGGTCACACCCGCCGACTTGCCGTCGCTGCTTTTTCTTTGCTCCTCGCGATGTAGCCGCGTTATCGGCACCTACTGCGGAAAGTTTCGTTTCAATTACTTGGAGAACCGTCCGGAACTCTATAGCGTGATAACTCAGGCGACTCAGGCAGATACATGGCCCCAATCGCTAAAAGGTCTTTCGACGATGACGCGAGTGTTCAAGCGAGAATAAGATGACCTATATGACTAGCACGTGTCGCTTATGAACATGTAATAATTCGTTGTTGTCTTACACTGGCTGCATCAGTCATACTAGTCACTCCAGGGACGCCATTCTTTTTAATTTTAGATACATATAAATAAATGAACTTTCTTTTATTCTTTTCTTGAGGAGGTGTCTTCGTAAGAAAATAATATTAATTGTATATTTTTACATCATTTTTGTTTTATAATTCTCTATTTTTATATACATATAACGAATATTCATATATAAATACATAAATATAAAAACAATTCTCTTAATAAAAATGTTGTTTTAACATGTTAAAATTGATAAAAGTTTCCTTATGCACACATAAAAACTCTTATGATTCAGAATTAGAGATTATATTATATAATTAATATTTTATATTATATGTTTTTCCTCAATACTTTAATATAAAATAAATATAAAATGCTAATAGATATAAAATGGTAATAAAATAATAATATTAATTCAAAATTATGCGAATTTGCTTTGACATTTTCTAATCAAAATTAAAGATTCAAAATCCGTTTTGGTGAGATAAGGTGAATAAGGAAGCCGTCGGTTCCATATTGGTCGCGATACTGGCGTAACCGAGCGATTCCAAGTCATCGCGAATCGTATCTAGTCCAACAATTTTAACTCGCACACGCTTCTGCTTCGGGGGTTGGCGGTCAATGAGCGCAATAAACTCATTCGACGATTTACCGTGAATCGCTTTACAACCGTCGGTTATGGCGGCACCTATTTCTACCCGCTCTGTGGCGAGCAGTTTCTTCATTCTTCTCCTTCACTCGTACGACCGATTTCCCGTCGTTCTCTCTGGTTTTATCTGTGTGAAAGGGGAGAAACTAGTTACTGAAACTGCGCTAGTTTAAATTATGAGTCGTGGCGCCTTCGCGATTTATTTTTGAAGGGTGGCCGTTCTCCAATTCCCTCCCTCCTCCCATGGTCCGGCAACGGAACCCTGAGTATCCGTGGCTGGTGACACCGAGTACTTTATTTCTCGCGAGTCTCTCGTTTCAGAACTCTTCGCCTGATTCTTTTATTTTTCGTTCTCCTCTTTTCGCTACGACGACGTACTGCTTAACGGCAAACTTTCTTTGTGGAAGTTCCAGTCGTTGACGGTACGGCGACGATAACGGGGTGAAAAGTTTGAGAGTGTTCGAAGATTACGTGATACGGCTTCCTATTGGCCTGTGACAATAAAACGCTCCGCGTTATGTCGCTGTTTGACGATCGGGATAATAAGAGAACGTTCGGTTCAAAAATTGAGATTGCTTATATTATTGTTTCGCTATATAAAATTATAAACATTTCATGTTTCTCTCTCGTTAATAATCTTCGATTTTTAAAAACAATTATTAAAATAGATTATTAGCTTCGGTATAATTGCATAAAAGGTAACATACCTCCAATTTTATTACCACTTAAATATGTTGTAGGGGAGGTTCTTCTGAGTAATTCCCCGTAAGAAATTTGTGAGGGACAGTATTAATTTAGGAGATATAACAAATTAAAGTTTCGTAGTTTTAATGCTTTTTCTATTATAAAATAAGGAAAAATGAAGTTTGTTTATGTTATATTTGTGTAGAGCAGACATGGAAAAAGTGCTTGTTTATATTTACGAGATAGATATACACTCATGAATACTTCGTCAATAATGTGTTTCACTTATTTCTTGCAGTTCGTTAAAAGCTTTCAACATGCGACTATACGAATTTCTAAGTCTTGTCGAAGGTAGGATGGCCTACCCCTCGCATTCAATAAATAATATTTTTGAATACATGACTCAGAAATTTATGTAGTCGCATGTTGAAAGCTGTTAACAAACTGCGAGAAATAGATAAAACACGTTATTGACAAAATATCCATGATCGTGTACCTATTCCGTAAATGTAAATAAACACTTTTTCGTCTGCTCTCTACAATAAATACAACGTACACAAACCTCACTTTTCCTAATATTACTTTATAATATCTGAGAAAAAGCATTACAATTGTGAAACTTCAATTTGTTATATCTCCAAAATCAATGCCGTCCTCCATTTATTTCTTGCAGGGAATTATCCAGAAAAACCTCCCCTATTACATCGAAGGTATGTTATTTACTTTTTATGCAGTTTTACCTTAGCTTCATTGTTAATTCAATGTGAATTATATCACAACTTGATTTCTCAATCAATATTCAGATTTTTATGTTTAATGTATAAATAAATAGTAACTAAATATTTCAAGATTGTTTAGAAAAAGTATGGTCGAAAGCGACAGCGCTTTCAAGTTAGTTTCCCTTCTTGTGTCAGCGCGATAAACTATGCGCGTTTATCACACTGTTGCGCTTCTACCATCACTCTCTTTTCGCAGTTATTTCAACTATCCACGGAAAGATTCTCGAGAGATTCGTACAGGTGCGACGGCTCGCGGATGGATCGACCAAAGCTTCATCCACCCTTTCTTGCCCCTCCTCCTATCAATCGTTCCCTCTCGCTTGGACATTTACATGGCAATAGCTGGTGCACCTACACCACCGGTCGGGGTGTGCGCCCCGAGGCCAGAATTGAAACCACCTCATTACCACCGTAGCGGACCGTGGAGGGCTGCGAGGGATCGCGGGGAGGAGGGAAGGTTAGGGGGGGCAGGAGGATGCGCTCCCTGCGGGATGAGGCGGCTGCCGGAGAATCCGTTTTGCGAATATTGGAGGTAATGTCGCGAGCGGTTTTATACAACACCCGTACCCGCCCTTTCCAAAGCCGCCCTCCCTTTTCGCCTTCTCTCTCCTTCCGCTCCTTCCGTCCTACAGCCGCCGCAGCACCTCTATTCCCCCGTATTACGGGGATCCTGATGAAAAATGGAAATAGCAAACCCCCGTCGGTCTTCCCGCCGACATCGTTTTTATTTAAGCGGTTAAAGAATTTTTTCCTCGGGCTATGCCGTTGCACAATTGGAAGCTAAATATACTTGTCGCCATCTAACCGGAAATGCGTACGAGATTAAGGCTGCTGCATGGAAAAAACTATCTTTCTCGTTGAAAGGCCTGCGCCAGTTGAAATATTTCATAAAAATAACGGCAATATTTGTACTATATTTTTTTCGTATTCTTTGTCAGAAATATTTTTATATTCGAATCATATTTTTTTATATTAACAATTAACATAATTAATCTTTGAAATTTTAAATGCCATATATGTTGGTTTTAGAAAATAAGTTTAAGTTTTATAAAGTTTAGAGACTTATATTGTCTAGAATTAAATATATATACGATATCAGTGTTTAAAGCAGAATTTTTAATCGATTCTAAATGAACTATCTATTTAATTATTTAAATGTGACATATAACTTCGTTGACTATAATTTCGTACTTGCGAAAATTTCGTTGTGAGAGAACCAAGTCTTTCGTTGTCACCGGAAGGTAGCAGTCGGACGAAAGGCATTGGTGGGTGCAGAAAGAGCCGGGGAGCAGATGACACGTTCGTCCGGGTCGAGATAAGAAAACGGCGGGTCGTAACACGAACACGAAGATGCCCGCATATTACGAAACACGGCGCAGCAAACTGGCAATCGCCTTTACGGCGCCGTGATACGACACGGGGTCGGATTTCTCTACGACTCGCGCATAACAACGGAGAGAACCCTTTAGTCGCGAGAAAGGGTGCGCGCGACAGGGATAGGGTATAGGGAGGGGAGGGCGTTGTTACAAGTTTAATTAAACGTTTGCCATAACGCCGCTACTAAAGGCTGCCGAAGAAAGCACATTTAGATATCTTTGAGTTTTGGAATTGAATCTCAAGTAGTATTGCCCGTTTTTACATCGCCAGCTTGCGTCATTATCAGCATTAATTGATCGAAATTATTATTCAATTTTATAAATACATTTAACTACCTGAATTGATAACCATAAAAAATCGTGATTTTGTTGTTGACATGTATCTCCAACATTTATTTTATAACGTAATAAAAAAATTGTAATATGTATCAAACAAACAAACGTATTTCCTGAAATCAAACGAGATAAAAAAAATATTATTCCTCGGCTGCTCAACAGATTTGCGAAAAAGAGAATCTGTCATAGAGAGTCGACAAAGTTTATCTCATAGTTCTCCGTTGACAATTTCGCCAAAGTTTTCAAAACTTTTCGGTATGCAGAGTGGAGGCGAGATACTTCAATTGCAGGCACGCCAAGTTTCGGAAATATCCAGACAATAACTCCATTCCCGTTTTCGTTCACCGAGAAAGAATGTACTCGCCGTGTCGCGGGCATATTGGTAATCTCGGACGTGGAGAATATTTCTGCCATCTCTTGTCTCCCCCGGACCCCGAGCAAGACGCTATCGCGGTCAAGATGGCGGAGCCCGTATAGCGTGCTCGATTTTGTATTAGCATACAAAACACACCGGACCCGAGAAATCGTTTTTCATTTTTACGAGCGTGACGCAAAGGCACTTTGGATGCGTGCAATTTGGAAAAAAATTCCATGTACTCTCTCCTCTCGTTCGAACAGATTGCCCGCTCAACCTGTTTTACATTCTGTGTAATATTTCCTTGTCTTTGTGCACTATATAATTCCATACAAAGTTATTTTTATAATCTGTTTTCAAAAGAGTCAATACGAAAGTTTGGACAATTACGTTATATATAAATATGTATATATATATATGCAAAGCATATCTCTTTCTTATAATTTTATTAAATTTTTAATTTTATGAGAGAGTAAATTGCTAATAATAAGAAAATTATACTAAGTTATTGCTTATAAGCAATTGCATAATTTTTTATAATTATAGTTATTTTTTTATAAAAATATAATGTATCGTTATACATTTTTTCAAGATATGACATCGAAGTTAAAATGGCAATTGTGTGTATGTATATGCTAATATTATATTTTATTTAATTTGCAATTGCCTGAAATATTGTCTAATTTTGTTTAAAATTTTATTATTTTATCAGATAGATAAATTAAAATGAGATCAATGTGCGTTTAACAAATTTAAAAGTTTTAAATTTTGTTCTGAAAGATTTAAAATTTCGTTTTTGAGAAATAAGCAAATAACCATATTGGTAATCTCGTGTTTCGGAACATTTTACGTTGTAAATTTCCAAGACGCTACATTGCGGTCAAGATGGCGACCAGCGTACAGTGTGCTCCACCTTATATTAGCATATAAACTCCTAGCCTCCAGCAAGGGCCACTCGGGCTTTGATTTATGTACTAAATATGCCTTCCTTGCAACCAACCACCGTGATGCACAAGAAGGATCCTTCTCCTCGTCGAGTTTCTAGCGTAGAATAGATTCTTCTTGGAATTACGATTTTCGAAAAGAAGATATGATTCTTTTTCACGCGTAATTCGTCAATTTTTATGATAAAATCTTTTCTATAAAATTCCTTTTTTTCACAAATATTGTGACGATTTATTCTTTATATTATATATTTATGTAAAATGTGATAACTCTGACTTTACTCGTGAAAAATATAATTATTATTAATAACAATTTTTTTTATCGGAAAACCACATTGTAGATCTATACTCTAAATGCGAGGCAGATAAAATTAGCCGGTTATATACGAGTGACAAACTTCTTTATAAATATTGAGAAGAAATTTTTTTTTGGTATTATATATTCGAAATTCTTATTATGAGTTATTATAGAGCTTGTAGTAAAAAGCGCGTCATAAAAGTGCTCGGCGAGACGCGAATCGCTCGTACGCTACGATAAGTATGGTAATACGTTAGAATTAAAAGTCCGGTTAAGCCGGTAATAATTCAAGATCCGCGGGTTGTATCAAGGCGAATAAGCATAAATGAATAATTGCGCGATAGATAATTTAATGTGGCCGCTGCACGTTACTCTGCTGCGCTGTACCAGGCCGATTCATCCTCCGGATGCGACTGGACGGTCGTGGGTCGGATCGTTATCGAGCTCAACGTTCTTTCATTCTCGGTACGCACGTGTACACGCGTGACATGTAACAATACAGAGCGCCTATTTGGAATTTTATTGTAGCAAGAACTCAGTATAACAATCTGTATAATATTAAACATATTGCATAATATTATATGACAGATTTACTCTTGTAATCATTTATGGCATTTAAAATAGTGGGTATTTGCTAATTTTATGCTTGATTAATGATTTTGAATTAATAAATGGTATACATTTTTCTACACAATTTCCACATATAATTCAAGTTTGTAAACTTGACAATAAAATGCAAAAATTTGTTAAATTTTTGATTGTTGTTGCTTTCAGATTTAAAGACAGTTCTATTTAGTACAGCAGACTTATCGATCTCTTCATATTTCGATATTACAAATTGCTGAAAAAATAAGAAGCGCGAATCTATTTATCTCGATTATCAGAGACCGAATAGGAAAAGGCTCCCGGTAACAACCCCGCTCGAAATAATTTTGCGTGGAGGGGACGCGCGCGTGACACCCGGACGCGCAATCCCCATTTTGTAACCGAGTTTGCAAAGTCGTTTATGCATATCACGCAATTTTCTTACGGTTTTGCCGGTGTTAAAATATGTATGGAATTGAGTTAAGCCGCGCCGCGCACAACACAGTCGGCGTGTCCGCGGCGCGGAGAATACAGGCGCGGAAGCTGTTACCGGGCCATTTGCATGGCATCACTGCGATTTCGTTAAAATCCCTTCATTCTCTATCTCTCCCTCTCACACCCTGTCTTTCTCTCTCTTTCTTTTTCTCTCTCTCTCTCTCTTTCTCTCTTCTTCCCTTCTCCTCTCTCCGCAGAAAGCCGCAGCAGCGTCTACGTTGAACTCGATTTACCGAGCGCAATCTAAATGCATCCATCACACTCGCGCGGGGCGATATCACGCTTTATTCTAGTTGGCGTTGAAATTGGATATCATGACGCCGTCGAAATTCGTCGTCGACGTGCAAAATGTCAAGATACTCTCAATACTCCCGGTCGGAATTTGGTGAGATACATAGGGCGTCTTCGAAGAAGCGTACTCTAGCTTGCAAATTTTTTCGTGAATCTGGAATATAGTTCTCTTTTAAGAAAATGTGTGTGAATCTTATTATTAATCACAACTTGTTAATGTCAGTCTTTAATATAAATAAATGGCAATATTTTTTTGTTGCTGCTAAGATATAAATATTTGATAAATCTCTGTTAAAAATAAGATTCTATTTAAAATTTCTTTTGCGATCATATCTGTATATCATGCCTGTATCCGTGATCATAGATTAGAAATTATCGCGCAAATATGCGCCAGCTGCCATCCCGAAGCGAGCGAGTTTGGAAAGCGGGGCAGGGATGCTTAGTAGCGGAACGGAAGTCGCGAAGTTGGAAACATGCCTCGCAACATTCCCGACGCAATATTTCCCGTTTCCGGAAGACATATGCACGACAGTGTCGAAGAGAACCAACTCCCCTCCTCCCTTAACCCCCTTTGCATACTCCCGCCTGCCTCTTTTACGAAACAGGAGCATATCGCCAGAAGTTACGGCGGCGAGCCAAAGGATGGGTGGTGGCAAGAGATCAGATTCGAGGGGAAAGAGCAAAGAGGAAAAAAAGATAGATTGGCGCCGACAGACTTTTGTTTCCGAAGAAACATAAAATTCGTTTCCCACCCGGGGAAACCTCTCACCGTCGGACAAATTCCAGAGACAGTTTTATGCGTCTCACATTAATTTGCATAATCGAATATAAAATTTGAATAACGCGTTTCCGCGGCGTAAGAAGTCGTGTGTCACGTCGTAGAGACCGCCCTTCATTCACGCCGTATTTTTATCCCCGCCGCTGCTTTCTCTGTCTCCTCGTTGGAGTGATTGCTTGATTGCCTGAATGAAGACCTCTACGTTCGATGTTTTTGAGGGAAATCAAAAATATGCGCGTCGAAATTATTTGACGAATAATATTGATTGTCGTTGAAGGGGAGGATTACTTGAGGAAGGGGGAGGAAATTATTATCATTTTACCGTAGAGACAGGAGGAGGAACGTTAATAGCTATGCGGGATTGCATTCGTTTTCAGTGGTAAAGTCTGTTGGAAAATCCTGTAATTCTTTATCGGACACAATGATTTCGATACATTTTTGGAGCAAATATTCGACGGTAGGATATATACCGAGTGTCAATAATCGAACTACACCCCGATCAGCTGAAGGGATGTTGAAATGGGAATTTCTGACACAGAATCTCTCTACTTTATCCGCAGCTAGTCATGTGAATTTCTCTTAAAGATATTCTCTAATGACAAAATGTAATTAGAGTTTAGTGAAAAAATATCAGGTTTTTTATTAATTTGAGGAAAATTAATCTTGTTGAAAGAAATAAATTTATATTATTTTTAAAATAAAGAATTAGCTCACAATCGTGTATTGAATCTTTTAACTCCAACTATCAATAATTTGCTGAAGGGATGGTTACTTTTAGGGTGACTCCAACAGATGTCGGTATATCATTCTTTTGTAAGAGAGTGGAGTTAATGTAAAAGAAACATGATTATATATTTATTATATATATATATATATATATATATATATATATATATAATATATATTGATTTTAATTTTAAAAACTTTTAATTTAAATTTTTTGTGAATTTCAAAAAAGCGATTACTATTCTATATTGGAATTACATTTATAAAATTTATCGTTTCTTTTTTTTTTTATTTACCATAAAGAGTATAATATTTTCAACACGAAATCGGTAAAATATCGAAAAAATAATTTCGCCACAAAACCGTTACAATTTCGTTACAATCAATTAATTTTGATAATAGCTTTTACGAATTTGAAATAAATATTTCAGCACGCGCAATAATATTTTCATTGCGCGAAATTATGTGTGTGTGATTGCATACAAAGCTGAAAATGAACTGTGCTTTTCGAACATCGTTATCAATTAATATCTTCCAAAAATGGGATCACCAAATATTACCAAATTGAAATATTAAATGGTATGCTAAAAATTGAAATATTATCAGCGTCGATGGAGAAATCTATATGTGTTCTCTAATTTGTGAGGATAATATGTGGAACGAAGGCATAAATTGGTGATTAAGCTAATTAATCAAGCAACGAGGCTAATTCGATAATTAGAGACTACCGACTTTAATCCACAAATTACATCAACAGCACGGTAGCCGCTCACGCGAAATTTTGGTAACGCATCGGATATCAGATATTTTAAATGATCGCGGAAGTTGATGCGACGCATATGCATAGTAATAGATAACAGATACGGCTTATCGTACGAATGACTATTTTCGACTAAAGATGATTTTATACAGTACATTTATTTCGCAAATATTCGCCGTGTTGATATAACTGTCTCATTCTATAGATGAATTAGATGATGTATATCGATGAGATTGTAATACATTCAAATAAATATGGTATATCACATAAATACATCATCATGGTACATCACATAAATATGGTATATTTTCGTTCATCGAATATTAAATATTGCCGAATTCAAATATTGCCCCGTACATTACTAGATGAAAATGATAGAAACTTACCGATCAAAATTTTTCATAGTTGATTATAAAAATATTGTTAGAAATCGATATTTTTTGTTCTGCTTATTTATCTTTTAATTTATTTATTCTACTTGATAAATGAAAATATTAAATTTGAGAGAATAAAATTGTTGTCCATGACAGAGATATATGAAATTAAACTCCGTAAATTGAGAAACGAGATAATTTTGCACAAAATGCTATACAAAACTGGTATATATTTAAACGTTTTCCATGTGCAATAAGATTTAATTAAATAATCTGAGCAAAATAAAAGATGACAAAACAAAGCATATTTTTTATGTTTATAACTCCTGTTAAAACTTGATAGTATCAAATTTTATAAATTGGCAAATTTATATGTTATAAAATAATTTCGATTTATTCTTTGACAAAATTGAAAATTATTTTTCTCTGATATTGTATAAGAGTTAAATGAAAGATTACCGGTAAAAAACGATAAAACCCTGAATGAAGGAATGCTGTTTCACGTACGTTTTTGATCGTAATATATATATATAATTTCCACGCGTATGAATGGAACGTTCATGGATCCAAATGAAAAGTATACTCGACGCGAGCGATTGAGAAAAAGAATCGTTGAAAAAGACCGCATGCTGGTAGAAAATACTGGGAAGAGGTTGGTGGATGGAATAAGGTGGAAATTGGCAAATTGCCTATCAACACGAATCACGGGACCATTCAATATCAGCGTAAGATATTATGGTTAGGAAGAGGATCGAAGGAGTTAAAGACGAAGATAGTTTAAGGTGACTCAAGCATGACTGGTTTTCACACATCCGAAGAAATCGCGTTGTCCGAATAATTTTCTTTCCCACTCGATATATATAGGGTGTTCTGCAATTTTCTAAAATACAACTAGTTGCGCTAGAGAGAGATTTGTAGAGCTTCTTTTTATTATATTCTTGTATAGTTGAGAAATTTTTCTATTAAAAGCGACAAACTATATACCTATATAATGTAAAACTAGAAAAATTTAGATAATAAAATAAAATATTTCTTATGTACACTATATACATATTTACGCGAGATACGTAATATAAATAATATAATGGAAATTATATATTTGTATAATTTCCATTTATCTGATTGTTATAATTATAGATTTTATATTCCAGAATTTTTTTTTTGGAAAGATTAGGATAACAAGAATATAATTAAAAAGATTCGTCTGTTGCGATTGCATTGTCTCTGGCTGCTTAACATTTACACGATCATGTTAATTTTGTTTAATTGTACTCATTATATGCTTTGTGCATGGAGTTGCTACGTATAGAATGCTTCGTGGAATTTTATTATCTCGGGAATTGTATTCTGCAATTTTATTATTTGCGCGACTATAATCAGTTTGCTGCAATTACAATGCATACTCTGCTTCTGTATGTGTGATGGCTTTATCATTTATACAATTACCTTAATTTAATTCAATTTCACTCATCATGTAGTTGGCAACATGCGTGCACAATTACGTGATAGCTCTCGTGTTGCCTTGTAACAGAGTTTAGAATTGCTTATAATGAAGTTTTCATTGTGACATTGTATAATATTTTGTATTTATTGCTATAATTAAGAGCGAATGTATAGAATCGAACATTGCGGTTTCTGAGAAGATGCACGCTATAGATGTGTACATACGCATATATTAGGCACGCCAGGTGTTACTGATTGCGTGGCGGTTTATTCTTTTTTTTCTCAGTCTTGTGTCTGTCCGTCGCGAATTAGATTTATGAAATCGATAAGTTTTTACGATTTTACTGTAATCTTATGTGAACGGAAGAAGTAAATACCATAGATTTAATGTGCAATTTTTATGAGATTTCGTTATCCAGCTCTTATAATTTCAAATTACATTTTCTTGCATTTTTTTGCTCCGAATAAATCAATATTTAAGAACAAATACCATGACAACTAAACAACTAACATAAATTTTGTACTCTACGTTCAGTCACCATCATTAAATTATGTCTTTAAAGAAACACAGACTTTAATACTTTTATTTAATTCTGAAACATATTTTTAGAATTAAATTTCTTGTTTGTTTGTACATCGCCGTGTCTCGCGTGGCGCAGCTGGGCAAACGCAGGAAGAACACGGAAAAGGCGGTTGCGCATCCGGTTTGCGTACCTTGGGTACAAAGGTGCTCCTTACGAGCTTGCGTCGGCACGTACGAGTAGACTTCCGGACCTGATTACATTCCCTTCAAAGCGGGACGCGCGATACCTCTTCGGATAAAGCCTCATCGTATAGAAGTTCTACGTAAGAGCAACACTACGTGTCTCCGTCGCGAATTCGGTAATAAAAGCGATGCGCCAGCGCGTACATATATATTTATCTCGATGACCGTTTTTTATTTTTTTTTTTTTTTCAATAAATGATACGCCGCCCATATATAATAATGATGCACTAGTTGCGCGCCTCGTGATCGATAACGAGCATTTCAGCTCCGTCGCATTGACAGTTTCGCGTTCCGCGCTAAACGCCGATATTGATGGTATTAGCGTAACGAAGCGTTTCCGCGCGATCAAATATGCAAAAGGACCATTGCGATCGCTCACGCACACGCATGCACATCTCGTCGCTCCTTGCATCTTTTATGCGCCTATATTTTTACCAAGGGTTCGATCGCGCATTTAATTTTGAGCGTGACAATTGACGAGACTAACTTGCAGCTTGCAGCCGATGTTAGATCGTGGTTATTTTAAATGTCATTGTATTTTTTGAATGAAAAAGTATGATTTAAAGATCCAATCTTTTTCATCATTTATATTATTTAAAATAATACTTTTATATCGCGTATTTAATGGAAAAAGATAAAATAGAAAATTTGTTATTTTTGTATTAATTCTATTACAAGAACTGATCGTTAATTTTTGTAAAAATAATTTCAGCATGGTATCATTGTATTGAACGTCTAGAAGTAAAATTTTTCGAGGACATGCACGTAATTTAAAACAATATATTTTTTATTTCTTGTAATTTACCTCCACAAAGTAAATTGACGCAATCTAACAACACCGCATACTCGCTACGCCATGTGTGAGCTACATTTTATTCGATTAATTGCTCCAAACGTGAATTAGCGCTTTAGTATACACAAATATTACTACGTTTCCTACGTTGTATATATCCGTATTTGCGCATCGAGTTATCATTAGTGCATATTTACCCTATCGTATCAAAACTTGCGCACAATCAGTGCAATTATATTGTATTATAAGATTTATATGTGGCAAAGGGATTAATTGCGATTCCTGAAAAACTAACTTTTAATAACTATAACTTTTTCCAGTTAAGAATGTAATGTTCTATCAATGTACTTATTTTTTAATCAAAAATTTAACAATTTTTTTGACTGACGAGTCTTGTATTTTTTATCTAATACTTGGATACGTTTTTTAACAATCATTATTGAATGGCAATATATTACTACAATTTTTTGCCTTGTTGTCGTTACGAATCGTTTTTATATTTCACTAATTCGTAAACGTCTGGGATCCCACAATTGTCTCAGCCCCGTCGAGAGATGAATAGATTATGATAGACGACCTCGCGTGAAGTCGCATCGTGCCCGAATTTTTCTCGCAAAGATGCATTTATATTAATATATGACGAAGGTCGCGATGTACGTATACATGTTCATTTCACCGTCTCCTCTCTCGCGTGGCATGTGTTCGTTCCTCACGAGGAGCGAGCATGCAGCCCGTTTCAGCGGCGTAGAGATGTAAAAAAGGACGACGATTCGTCGAAAAGATAGCCTGGCGCGGGCTATGTCAAGACTTATGAGCACGAGCGTACACGTGGCATCTCGCGGCTCCCGTCCGCGGCCATTTAGAGTCAGCCTTGTCTTCGGCCGTTTATGGTGTATCGCTTGAAAAACCGCTTCTCTCTCTCTCTCTCTCTCTCTCTCTCTCTTTCTCTTTATCCCCTTCTCAGCGATATTCTCCAGTCCCGCGATTTTCGACCCGGGTCTTCGTCAATCGTCGAAAGTCTCCGTCCTTCTGGAGATTTATCGATAAGCAGGTTCTAAGAAACCTTCGAGCCCGCTAATCGTGGTACTTCAAATTAAGATAAAAATGTCTTAATTATCTATATTTTATGATAATGTATGTAAACAGATTAATATTATAAAAATAAAATTCTTGTTTTTCCATAAGAATATGAGAAACGCAATTTAAAAATCATTTTAAACCATATGCCCGTAAGGTGTTTAAACTTGTTTCGTTTAAATTCTCGAAATTTTAAATTTATTACTTCTCCCAAATTTAATTTGTGCCGAAATCAGAGATTTGTTCCTCTATACAAGAAATTAAATAAAAGATCGTAGATTCTCTTATTGTCATGTTTCGAAATGAACAGCAAAAATCGATGAGAATGCGCGCGCGGAGGTACGCGGAAAAAAATTTATGCGACGAGATTTGACGGTCAGCAAGCACACGTATCTCTAAATCCGTAAAAGGCAGAAAGAAGAAGAAGAAGAAGAGGTCTCTCTCGCGGCCGGTGCCTCGTCGGTGGCCTCGTCGGCGTCCAGGTGGCTCCGCGCCTCCGTTTCTGGCGCACGCATGCACACCGCGATGCACCTTAGAAGGCGTCAGGTCGTCGCGGGCCTTTGTCTCGAGCTCTCTCTACCTTCTGCGAAATTTCCGGGAAACGCATGGTGATAGCCTCGCTAGCATAGAACGTGATCATCGCGGGCAGGAGAACGACGCATCGAGGACGACGGAGATTCCGCGACAATCGTTTTCCGGCCGTTAACGAGACACCATGTAAAGGAAGTCTTTACCTTATCAACGTGTTGCGCGCGATTGTTGTAACGTACAATGTATGTTACGAGAGGAAAGACAATTATCTTGACCTAAATGGATTTTAGAGGATTAAGTTTTTGCTACATATACATATATTGATATGACAATAATTTTTGATATGGAGATATTATCAATGTAACGGGGATTTACATTGCAATTTAGGAAAATCGGATTTTTTCTTTAGCGTAATTTATTCAAATTTAAAATCCACCAGCGATAGAAATTTGACACAACTCTTTTACGTAGTTTTTTTTGTATTTAAATTGTATTCAATTTATTCGCAAAATTAAATCTCAAATCAGAAGAGCGCACGCCAAGATATCTTCTTTATGATAATTTGGTGTGAACTCGTTCTCTCGTCTGTCAAACTAACTGTTCTCGTCGCATCTCTCGTCGGCCTGAAGCTTTTAAGGTACAAAACCCGTTCCCGCAATGCCGAAGCTTTTTCTGCGGGCGCTACGCGATGTGGCGACGAGGAGCACTTTTCACGCGACCGAAGACAGTGCATTCGCTTCAGTAAGATTGATGCTTCCGAAGACAGTAAGAGCCGCCGGCAAGAGGCGAGGTCGCGAGATCGGCAACGTCACAGACCGAACCGCAACGTAGCAAATGAATCTTATATAGGGTGATACGGGAAGAAAATTGTTATTTTGGGAAACGCATTTAATATATATGTGAGGAGATTAAAATAAAGAGATTTTTATAATCGTAAGACCGTCCATTATTAAGTATGAGAGATATTATTATTCAATTATTCTGCTCTTATAAATAAGTCAATTTTTTCTGATTATATATATAAAAATAGTAGATCGCCAAAATAAAATATAGCAACGATTTGAGATCCGCACATGATCTACTTAGATCGAAATACATTTCTGAATTTAATGTTTAATTTAATTTCTAATTTAAACGTGTCGAAAACTAATTGTAAATTATTATTATCGATTTTCAATCAATATATTTTTCAATCTACACATACGATTCATAAACGAGCTGATGAATGGATCTAATGTATGCATTTAATGAATGCATTCGAATGGACGGGGATATTTTCAAAAAAGTTGAAAAATAAGACTATTTTTCAACTGTACAATATATTTTATTACAAATAAATATTTCTTTCTGTTGCATATGTTATTTTGAGAAATTATTTGACAGATGTTTTACTGTTAACATGCTACTTCCTTAACAGTGGAGGTTTGGACATATGTTTATTGAAACATTCTCTTATTTTTTTACTTTTATCCTCAAAATACGCGTCTCAGATATTGTGGTTTCTTCCCGAATCACCCTATATAGATCGATCTATCCTTGAACGTATCCGTCCGGATTGCACCAATTCTCGTAATAAAATAAAGCTACCGTAACTTTTTACGGTTGCGTTCTTATCGAGTTTACTGCGCCGACGATATTACCCGAGGAGGAGGAGAGGATCTCTATCCTTCTGTTTTCGGTTTTCCACCGGAGGGAATTGGCGTTAGTATCGTCTATATATTGTACTTTAATTCTTTTTGTTCGAACCGAGTAGAATTCATCGGGAGAAGTCGCGATGCGAATGTTGCATTCGAGTCGTTTGCGAATACTACGGTGAATGATAGACTATATTGGTCGATTAAATCACACTGGCACGAGCAACATTATGGGCTGAAACAATTGTCGGATGTTAAAACTTTTTATCAATCGCTTAATGTATTCGTATTTAATCTTTCTCATTGCTAATTTAATCTACGAACAGATAAATTTTCTTTCCCGGAGAAAATATGATAAAAATCGTTGGCGCCAAAAATGCATATATATGAGTAGTAGATTTTAATATGTAGCATTTGTCTTAAATTTTCGTTTCTATTTGTTGCATACAAATATGGATATTTTTTTATATTCTTGGCGCGTGTTTTTATCTTTTTTCAAAAAGTTTTTTATGTACGATATGTGTTGCTTGTATTATTGTTTATTGTGCATATATCTTGACAATTCAACACAACTTAATTTTAGATTCAATTTATCAAATATAGTTTTGCTAAAACTTTTTTTTTATTACAGCAATTAAAAATATATTTAACAAGATACAATTTAAATTTTTACTACACGAAGTATATCTCCAAGCGATATTACAATACATACGGAATTTAGAACAAGAGAATAGGGGTTGACAATCGAGAAAATCAAGTTAAATTGTTTTTTTTTTTCAACAGAATAGCAGTAATAATGAAAATAAAATTGTAAAGACTAAAAATATACATCACGTACCGCGTGTCACATCTTCGGAAGATTTCCTATGAGAACGGACATTCCGCTTGGAATCGTCTAACGGCGACGTTCACGCTCTCGCGGGGCTCACTCTTACTCAAACATCCCCACTAATTCGGGAATTATTTGGGCAAACATCACACACTACGATCGAATGCTGTCGGCTCGTTCTCGCCGGAACGTGGGAAATTCAAGACCTAGTTGATGCTGCCCCTGCATGTCTATGTAGATCCGAAGCTTCTGAACCCTTAGAGAAGAGCGCGAGGTGCAGCCGCGTGCGGACCTTTGTCTTCCTCACGAATTCTGCATTCTTTAGCGACGCGCACCCGACTCTCTTTCTCTCTATTTCTCTCTCTCTCTTTCTCTCTCTCTCTGTTTCCCGTTTGTGCATCTCGTTAGAGCGCGGCTTTTCAAAGGGTTCGAGGTAATATTGTAGATCACGAGCTCGCTTCGGCCTATCCTTAATTGGATAACCGAGTTTTAAAGGCTCTACTGTGTGACTAATTGCGTCCCGCGTAACGAGACATGCATTACATGGTGAAGCTTTTATAAGGAATATAATTCTTACGTTTCCCGAATTTTCCAGATTAATCGATAACGAGAAAACAGATTTTGTAAGAATCGATTTGTCACACGGTTTTTTTATCACGAACGTAACAATTATTGAACATAGATTATTGCCTCGACGGAGAGCTTTAATGATTTTCATAAATTTTTTATAATTCTTCTTTATAATTATAAGTCTTCTTTATAATTATTGTTGATGCTTGTTGATTATTACATGTTTAATACAATAATGTTTAATACATGTTTAATACAATAATGTTAAAGTTATTCAGTGATTCAATAAAAGATGAGTGAATATATAATTACAATCCAATTACAATTATAATATTATGGAATACAATATAAAAATATACAAATTTATTCCATCATAATTTTAAATTTCATCCGTCTTTTTGTGAAGCATTTGCATTACCGACTCGGTAAGAGCCAAATTATATCGGAAATCTGGCATATTTTATATCGACAAAATGTACATTGCTCAAACAATATGATCGACAGAGTCATATCGAGATTCAGAAAATCGTTATCAAGAAATGAGAGTCGTTTATCGCGTCGCGAGCCATCAAGCGGTAAGATTTGCTATCATCCAAGAAATCCTTTTAAATGCATGGCGCAATGGAGAGATACGTATTTACAAAGAATAATGCATATAAAGTAACTCGGAGGATAGGAGGGTAGAGTAATACAGTGCAGCGGCTGTAATGGGAAAAGCGCAGAAGATAAAAAAAAAGATCACATGCGCGCATATGTACAATTTTATATATATATTTATATATACACATACACGCAAACGTACATATGTACGTATGTGCTGTCGGTCTCCATTTCTCAGTTGAATTCCACCAAAACGAGAAAACTGACATAACGAGTCCAAGGAAGAGGCAGGGTAGCCTCGCGGAGCATATCCTCGCGTAATAAAAGGAAATCGTTACATACGAGCTTATGCGCGTTACATAAATCGGCGACGACATTTTCCTCGGATTATAATACCAACGAATACCGGAGTATATTAAATTAATTTCGCGAACATCGCGCGACTGTTCTACGACTATGATATTTAATAGACATACGAGTACAATCGCGTGTTAAATTCATAATTCAAGTGGCTAATATTAACAGTTAACGCAATTAAATAGCGCTTTTGTCGAAATATTTTTTTTTTTATATTTTGATTTTTAATATTTCTATTTTTTAAATATGTCTTATTATATGTTAAGTAGAAAGCGCATTTTTAAAAGAGTTTATGGCAGATGAATATATTTTTACATACGTATAAAAATATATTTCCATCTATTGTTTAAAAAAGTTGGTTCAAATCCTTTTGGAAACAGGTTTCTATCCACTTTTGATATCGGAAAAGGTTGATATGATTTCTGACACGACTGCGCTCGTGATAAAATCGAAGAGACAAACGTTGTACAAGAGTCTAAACTAAAACATACGGAAAATTGGTATATTTTAGGTGGTAGTCGACGTTTATTCATCGATCTATTAAACTTTGATCAGAAGTACGAGAGAATTGCGTTTTCGTACTTTGCTAACAAGACACTTATCAGAGTAATCTGAAAGAACAACTTCCTTCTCATTTTCCTTGCATTTTATTACTTTTCGAACACTCATTTATTCCACTGTAATGGAGTAAATAGATCATGCGAAAGAAGTTGCGTGTTGTTCTTGAAGCACTGATATATTCACTTATGACTTTAGACATTAAACTCTTACTTTCGATGAAAATTGTATGACGGGTTTGTGTTTGTTAAATTTATACTTTTATACTTTGAAAGTACTTATTCTAATGCTTTTAATGTAATTAAATGTTTCGGAAACTGAACTGAATTGTTAAAGCTCTCTCTAGAGAAAGAAATCTGATAATATCTCTTGTGTCATAAGAACAATTTATAGTATAATATATATTATAATTCAAGCTTTAATCTTCTTAGCAAACTCGGCTGTCCGTTTGCTACCTCGGTGCGTTTTATATTATTAAAAGAGAGATGAATATACAGTATTTTATGCTTTTTACACATAAATATTTGTAATGAACCTGTTCTCAGAAATTATGTGTGAAGAGATAAGAAGTAAGTTTCTTTTTCATTAAATTAGAATAAAATTTACATTCTTTTAAAGAGTATTTTTCTTTCGTCTTTCGCTCTCTCTCTCTCTCTCTCGTATTAATTACACAAATCTTATTTAGAAATGAATATTTAGAAATCTTATTTATGTCATATAATGGAACAGCGCTCGAGAAAAGACAGGGCCTCTTAACGTATACGCATCAGTCCGACCGGTCAGGTACACACGGAATCTCCGCGAAATCATTAGACCCCCCGAGAATGCGATTTAAAAGGGCCTTACGGCGGTGGTGGGCTAAATCCACGCCGGCGGTCGGTGGCCACGCGGACGGACATATATAATAACGTAAACTAGGTGGCAGGCAGGACCTGTCCAGAGTAAACAACGTGGTGGCCCAGGACTAATCGCCGTTCGGCCCGGGTTATGGTTCCCACATCGAACACCGTGGCATTATGAGACCCATCGTGCTCTCACGCCTTTGCCTCCCTCTCGCTCTCGCTCGCTCCCTCTCTCTTTCTCTTTCTCTCCCAATCTATCTTCGTCCTCTTCCGTCCAATTTGGCGGCACAATCGCTTTCTCCTCTCGTTCACTTTACCGTCCCGGCTGCGCTGCCTAGACCAGTTTGCCGTACGACCGGCTACCAATAACTATGTACGTGAGGACCGAGCTTAATGTTGTCAATATACACACACATACACATACAGAGGCTAGTGCGCGGGAGTCGAAGTGGTCTCCTTCGTCCCGATACGGCCAAAGTTTGGAAAGTTTCGATCATTCGGGGATGCGGCGCGACGGCGACATTTGCCGCCGCAATTAATTCTTGGGTCACGTTCCCGATATCGCTTACGCTCCCCGATATCGCATACGGTAGCTTATTTAATCGCTGTGCAGACCCTTCAGGCGGATTACCGCATGTACATACATATACGGCTAGCACGCGCGCGCGGAGCTATGAATTACATATATTTGGCGCGAAAACGACGAAATCAGAGTGTTGGATCGATTCCCTTTCGATATACGCGCACCATCCAACTCAACGTTCCGCTACGTAAACATTTTGAAATCTCCATCAGTTATATATGTATCCAGAAATATTGGATTGGAATCATTGTGATGCTGGAGCAAACATAAAATTGGATTAAAATTTTCATCGAGAGATCGTTACCATAAAATTGTTAAAAAGAGAATATTTAATAAATATCAATTATTAGCAAATAAATCAGTGTCAATTATTAAAAAGTATTACAATATCAAATTAATCTCATTGTCAGTGTTACAACACAAAACTCCAATTACTCTTACTTAAAGTTTTTATCTATAAAAATAATAAAAGTAAACATAAAAGATGAAGATGTTAAACATTATTATCAAAGAACTTCCTCATTCTTGCTTTTTATAGACTTTAAACTTTTATTCGATTATGCATTAGTGACGATATAATTAAATTAAAAAAGAGAAATGTATAAATCGTTGTATTTAAATATCCGTGATAGTTTCAAGGATCTTTATTAACTATTTTTTTGCTAAATCTATTGAAAAGAAATTTATTAATTATAAATAATAGAAACGAAGCAGGGTAAAGTTCTCGCACGCGGAGTCTCTGCCATAAAATATTATTCTTTGCGCTTTTCGCAATCGAAGAAATGCATCAGTAATTAGAAATAATAAAGAAGAATTATATTCTTGACGAAAAGGTAGCGCATTGCTATTTTTTATTCATAAAATCAGTCGAAAAAGATGATGTTCAATCTAATGTACACAAGTACACCAACACAAATGTGTAGAGATTTTTTTACGATCGCAACCACTGTTTTTCCACTTACTTTTGTTATGAAAATATGTTTCCCTCACCTCCTTTCATGAGAAACGTCCGGCATCGCAATTAAAACGCAAGAGAAACTACGTTCTTCACCGATTTTTTCCTATACCGTCCCTGACGATCGATCCATTCTCTTTCTCTCTCTTAACAGCTAACTTCAATATTCATGAGGATATATAAATATAAATAAAAATATAAATATAAATATCGATATATATGAATATGAATGCCGGTGCGTAAATATTCATGGGACCGAGTATTACACCCGAATAGAGAGGTCGCGTAAGGCGAAGCGTAGAAGTGAGGGGAAGAGAACGACGGACGGAGCGGAGGGAGAGCTTCAGGTTCAAACTATACCAGGCGGCCTCAAAGGGACGCCCTCCACTCCAATTCACCGCCGTTATCGACAACGTAGTCACAGCTATAAACGATGCCGTAAGCTATCTCGCCGGTAGCTACCAACGAAACCCGGGAACTCCGCGCGCAGCAACCAAAATTGCTCGCTAATGTCATAATTATATATATTGCGGCGGCGGCTGTGTGTGCCTGAGAGACGAGAAGTGCTGCGATGCCGTTATTGTGCGCCCTTTGAAGGGCCCGGTTAATTTATTCGCGAGTAACATGCGCGCTAAACGGCCGATATAGGATGTATAACGGAATCGAGGCTTGCTAGCTAATGGCAGCATTGCCGGGTATGCAGAAAGTTACATTCTACAGAGGGTGATTTATAAACGTATATGTAAACATGTCGATATAGATAGTTTTGTTTTATGGCTCACACATCCAACTTCCTTCTTTTTCCCATTAAAACATATTGACGTGCATTTATGGATCACTCTATAGCATGTACACACTCGTACCGATCGAAGGGTCAACGTTTCAATCGCTCAACCCTTCAATTTGCACCTTGGGCACTCTCCTGTACTCTTCATACCTGTCTCCCCGTGGCTAACTTCGACCCTTGAGACTACTCAGGCTAAGACGTCTTGTGACAGGTCGAAGATGAGGTCAAGCAAGTTGCGCAAACGAGGGCAAAGACTACTTTGAAACACTCCAAGTCATTATAAGAGAGAAGTTAGATTTGTTGAAAGTGGCATTAAATATTTCGGATTAATAGCTTTGATCTAGGAAATTGATAAATTGTCCACATAATCTATATGCGAGAAATTACTATTTAAAACTCAATTAATTTTAGAAATTAAATCCTTAAACTAAAATAGATATAAATTATATATAATGTATTCAAATGTGATTTATTAAAAATAAAAAATTAAATCAGAAAATAAAATCAGTTACTGTGATACTTTCTTGAAATCTTTTATTTTCTCAAATCAACTCAGAAGTCCCGTATAAGTTCGACTTGACATGAATTTCATACATAAATCATAAATGTTTTTATTTCTCCACATTCATTATACTCGTCATTAGTGTTAATGCGGGTTCCTTCATAAGCACACGCAAATTTCGCAGTTACTATGCGCTCTGCTATTAACGCACGCACGCACCCACGTATATAGTCGCGTGCATGCACGTGCGCGTACTTGACGTAACGTTGCCATTATGCAGGTTCGAGCCAGTCACCTCGATGGCAATCGATGACGAGATTTCTAACGGTAAAATTTATGCGCCCGTCTGGCGCACAAGGAAAAGATTTCCATGGTTTTCACACGCACGCGACAGATTTTTAATTGGCACTCGCACGATTTAACACGCTTATCTGAGTCTTCAATTATTCGGCGGTAATAAAAATGTGTCGGAAGCTTTGTTCGACGAGCGCGATAACTTTTGTGATATCGATACGATTTGTGGCTATTTTTTGAAAAGTTTTTAACTTTCTGAATAAGATTCGTATTAAAAAGAAGAAAAAAAAAATTATGATATATGGCAAGAGAACTTCAAAATTTCTATAAATTCCTATTTATTCGCCATATTCTTTATGTATGAACGATTACGATTCAAAAGTAATTTATCTAGTAAATAATTATTACAAAAAGAGAAAACTATTTTCATTATTCATGATCAAGAACAGTGTAAACTTTAAAGCAGGTATCCAATAATATCTAAAAAATTATTGAAATGTCAATAATACTTATTTTGCAAGAGCCCGTAACAATTTAGAGTATTTTTTTCTTTCTATAAATAAAAAATTCGTCGCTGAAAGAGTTAAAAAAGAGATCTCTTCTCGAGAAATGTGCGGCTTCGTAATTTCGCAGGCAGTAGCGCGTCTTCTTAGAGTAGTGGAATCGGTTAATTACATTTTTTACGAGGCCGCGTCTAAACGGAATGCAATTTCGATTCGCTGGTTCTAGTAATCGCAACGATCGGCTATCTTAAAACAATGGTTGATTTTCGAGCGAGAAGCGGAACCTTGAAAAAAACGCAGAAACCAATAAGCGTACCGTCGTTTCCCTTTTAGACGCGTCCAAACAAATTACATTAGGTACAAAAAGGACAGCAGTAACGGCAGTAATTTCCTGAGAGGTATTAGTATACTTATCGTTAAGGGAAACTCTTTGTTCTTCTTGCGAACGCATTTCAATATTTTTTGAAGTCAAGATTATTTCGCTTTCTCTCAAAATGGACTGTCTAAACTTTCAGAATGCGAAATTAGCGTCCTTGAGGCAAGATGTTATCTCGAAAAAGCAACTTTCAAGCGATTCTGCTACGCTAATTGCACATCGGAGAATTAAATAAGATCCGGCGTGTAATTTGCATCCCTCTTTTATGTAAATGTCAAATTCACGATGCTACATTAATCCATCAGCATTCGCATGACTGTAAAGCAACGAATCCCGTCGAAATGTATTCAGCACCTAATGGTGGGGCAATTCTTTTTCTCTCTCTTTCTCTCTTTTCTAAGCACTCTATTTTAATTAACATAAGGTTTATAAAGATATCCAAAATGATTCGATATATTCTTGTCATATTTTCGAATTCTTGTTTTAAACTATAATTATTAGTATTTTTATATACATATGTTTATGAGAAATATACTTTTATTAATTCGCAAACAAAAATTCGTAATTTGCATCCTTAATACTTTGTGCTTTCTATATAAATAATTTATTATTTTTAAAACAAGATAGGAAACAATTTCCTTTAAGATTGAGATACGTGTTCGAGACATATCCAAATGTTCGTTAGCCCTTGGTTCATTATAACAGCTTTTTTTTCTTTTCCTTGTTTCTTTCTTCTCTTTTCGCGATGGCACTCGCGTGTAACAAGCGATCCCAAAACACGTCCTTTGGTTCGCATCAACGAAATTGTACGACGATAGCTCGATAGCGTTGCTACACGGTGTGTGGGCACAGCGGCGCGGTAGACCTCCGTGGGCCCCAAAACCTTAAAAGAAAGGGAGAGCGAGGGGGCGGCCTCACACACGGGGCCTCGGCCGCACCGGCGTGAGTCTCGACGCGAGGAGGTCTCAATCTCACGGGCTACACCGCGAGGAACGATATGTGTATATATATAAATATATATACACAACATACATATATATATATATATATAGATACAGGGTGGTCAGGTCGACTTTACCACCTGAAATAACTCGCGTGTTTTATTCGATCACGAAGAGATGTTCGGATGACGCAATAAAGTCATAGACGATATAATAATTTGGTGACGATATCACGCGTGTCTTCTATACTTGTCGAAGAATTGAACCAAAGCGACGATCTTTTAAACGAATGATCATCCAAATATGTTCACGTGGAAATTATGTCGGAATAATCGGCAAGGGAGGTTTACCTTGTAGACTCACATATTTTATACAAGTATATATATATATATATATATAAAGAGAAACGAAGATACGATATCGGAAGAAGAGAAAGAGAGAGAGAGAATCGGATCGAATCGTACCGGTCGACTTTACCACCATGATTAATCGGCACCGCCTACTTATCGTGTTAGATTTAGACAGCGAGGCCGCAGGGCCGAGTGGGCCTTGTATTTCGGGCAGTACAAAGGGTCCCCGCGCGTTTGATTCATTAGGCTGCGAAGGATGCACGACGTATCGACTCTGAACTTTCTCGGCTTAAACTTTTTGTCTCGCATTTCTTTTTTCTTGACAAACATTGTCTTAACGAATGCTCAAGATTATCATAAATCTAGGGAATAGTAAGTCAGAGAATTGCGAGATAATCGAAAATCAATTAATTATGATTAATATCAATAATCAATATTATTAATAATACTTATTAATTACTAATAATTAATATTAATAATCAATATTATTAATAATTAATATTAATTAATAATTATTATAAAAATAGTTGTAATATTATAAAAAGAAAAAAAAAAGAATAAAACAGATTTTTACATCAATATCTTGATCTTTCTTTTAGTTACAACGTTTGCTTTTTCTTTTCTTAAAAAAATAATTATAGAACTTCAGCCTGTAAATGCCGATGAG
Source organism: Formica exsecta (assembly GCF_003651465.1). NCBI lineage: Eukaryota > Metazoa > Arthropoda > Insecta > Hymenoptera > Formicidae > Formica > Formica exsecta. Next base: position 606,162 of record NW_021849528.1, read on the forward strand.
AAACTTATTGCAGTTGAGAAAACCAAGAACTCTGGTAATTCCGAATTTTCTCTCCACAGCAATTTCGATTTTTCGATTTTCCGCACACGCGAATTTTCTACACAACTTGTAGCATATCGTACGCATTTCTGCCTTGTGGTTGCAAAAAGCGATGCCGCTCTCTTTTCTGAATCGGAAGATCTGAAAGGGAAGAACGGATCGTTTGCGCGAGAATCGAGAATATACGTCGAGAAGTAAAAATGCCGGTAAAATATCGAAGACGCGCGCGCATCGTCGTCGGGAGACGAAATCCGAATCATTAATCACCGTGTTCTCTGCTCGATGTACCGATTCCTCTTTTTTTTTTCTTTCTTCTCTCCACTGTTTCTTCGCTCTCTTTATTCGACGCAGCGAAGCACCTTACAGCCGATAGCTCGGTGAATGATGTAGTCGTCGGATCGTGCCCGGCATTCGTTCTCTCGCCTTCCGTTCCGCGAGAAATCCTGCGAAAGGAACTTCTGTCGAGATTTGCGCGTCCGTCTGGTGATCCCAGCTTCTTCCGACGAGTTTCCACCCTTTCTAGGCACACGTCGCCAGGAGGAAACTCATTACAAAAACTCGCCGAGTTACTCGTTCCGGGATCGTGACATGTCCCATCGAATTTAGCGGCATCGTGACAAACGGAATTGTCGAAAAAAGATATGAAAACGTGTTTTTTTAAGTTTAATTTTTATCGATGACTAGTTGATGACAATAAATATCATAGACGGTTATTTTAAGATTTTTAGGATTTGAATAACATACTTGTCAAACACAGATTTTCATTCTTTCAACGAAACTTAAAAAATTATATATTAAGCATCGATGTCATTTATAAATTCGTTTATGATATTTGACCATTTATACTGGAATAATATGTGTTGTGGAATTTGAGAATACGCAGAGAACTTCGAATTCGTCTCATAAATGAATTCTTGCAAAAAATCAATCTTTATAGCTCGACCATAAAGAGTCACGCTTGTGTGCCAGCGTCGATCTTACCACCTCGGTGGCAAGGGTCGCAATGGCCTTGCTATGTTTAGAATATGCAAAAGAGTGTATGCATGTAATATGTATTATATTCATGTAGATGTATTCATGTAGAATTTTCATACGCTTTTCAGTCGTCTCGTGACGAAACTCTTGATCAAGTGATAAATGATTTTTTAATGCCCTGTATAGAGATTATTCTGGCGTCGCGCCTCGTATATTAATTACTCTCTTTATTAATCTCGATCCATTAAACTTTATTAAAATTGCTTGTTTCGCGATTGCAAGCGCGATCGCGCGACGTTGACCGATTTTTAGTACGCCCCATAAAGACTAGCGTGGTGTTATTTCGACGTGGCAATTATCATCAGCCTCTTTATTAATCTCGATCGATTGTACTCCTCCCACGATAAATTGTGATTCAAGCGAACTATCAGAAATGTCTTAATCGTTGATTATCCAAACAAAAATCTTTTTGTATCAATTATTTAATTAAAAATATTTAAAAAGCAATGTTTGCACAATCCATAATCCATATACACATACATATATAAAAAGAAAAACTTTTATCGGACAATTATAATATTTTATTTTATTTTATTTTAGAGATATATGGAATCTTTCTTTTTTTCTCTTTTTCTCTCTTCTATTCTGAACGTTTAAAATATTTAAACAATTGTCTCTTGATTAGAGATAAAAATTTTTTATTTTTATTTCCCATGTAAATTTTCATCGAAGTATTCTTGACGTGTCTTGCGAACGTTATATCGCTATTTATCGATTACGTCGATGTCTTTATTAATCAATAAATTGCTTGTGATAAGTGTCTGCAAGCGTCGCGATGCGTCGATAATCTTGAGAATGCCCGCCGCGAGACGTTTTAAATAATAAAGCCGACGCGCTCATAACGATCCGCACGAGCTTTTTACCCCGCAAGCGGGAGTTATGGACGTGGGTAATATCGCAGTCGCGATAGAAGGCTTTTGATTGCCTTTGGTGCTTTAATATACCGCGGGATATAAAACTCCATCTCCCTTCTTTCGTACCATCCGTTCGCGTGACTCCTCGCCGCGCCGTCTCGCGCGTCCGGAATTACTTTATTCCAGTGGGCGTTCATATTCCTTAAAAAAGCATCTCCGTGCCGAAATTAATATGTCGAGCACTGTTGTTCATGCTCTGGACAGAGATAGAGAGAGATTCTCGCGAGATCTGCGTACCTTGAACACGATATCATTGTTCTTGCAACGGGGAACCCTTTTCATTTTTCATTGTCGCCGTCTTGGAGAAAGTGTAATCAGCGTTATCTGATCGACTACTAAAATGTTAGTAACCGTGTACAGACCGTAAACGATCTATCTCAGTAACAGTAGTTTGTACACCGTGTTAACGACATCCGCGATATTTCACTTTTATTTAAAAACATTTATTATACGTTCATATACAAACATATTTCATTAACGAGATTTAATTCCTTCAATATTTTTCCCGGATGATATAAATTTCCTCTCCTTAAGATTGACTTTTTTTATCGCTCAGTTGTACGGTAAATCGATCGCATCTTTTTTCATAGATGGCAAAATTGAGAAATCACGCAATTGATAAAAGTCATCGCATGTGTATCCCGCATGAAACTCGCGAGTCCTTTTGCCGCGGGATAAAACTTCCGTTATCAGTGTGCAGCGCTGCGATTTAACCTCCGACGAGAGACGTGCAAAGCGCTGGAAAATGGATTGTACAAGATGTGCGATGGAAAAGCGCCCTTTTAATTTCCGTCGAGAATGTCATTTTGTACCACGATGACGACGACGGACGGGGCGTCGCTCTTTGTAACGCACGTCTCCGCGAAGATTAGGTAGACACTCGAAGCAGCGCGCGTCTTGTACGCGCGGACGCTCGAATTTATTTTCCATCAGTGTGCGAAGTGAACTCATTTCGACGACCGACCAACGTTCGTATCGTCTTTCAGGAGGGCGATAATTATTTCAAACGCAGCGCGGCAGGAAGTCATCCACGCTCTTATGTATGAGCGCGCGACGTTGTAAAAGAGAGCGCTTTTTCAAGCACTCTCTTTTTGCCACCAAGATTCATTTATTTAATTTATTTCATCTTCCATAAAAGCGCGTCTCGTCTTTCCACGTTAATATCTTTTTCTCGGTGTGACAGAAATCATCGCTATCACGCACAATATCGTATCTATAGAGATACGTTTATATTACGCGATTTTGAAATGATACGTTTACGATAATAATACGATATCCGTTTTTTTTTAATTTCTAATACAAGTGGAATATGATAAAATAATGTGAAAATGTATGTTATAAATCGGAATATAAAATATATAGGTTCTAAAAATTATATGTTATATATATCTAAATATAAATTTGAGTAATCTTATAACTATTATTATTTTTAAATATATAATCTAAAATCTAAAGAAAAAATCTAAATCCAAAGAAAAAAATCGAAATCATTTAAAAATTGATACTAATCCTTTTAGAATCAAGCCACAAATATATAGAAATAATATTTCTTTATTTTGTCATAAATAAAATATGTATTATAATAGATATGCACGTTTCTTTTTTTTATGTGTGCAATAAATTTTTATATATTTTATCCTTAAATTTTTCAAGCAAACATAAATTTAATTGATTAAATTTAATTATTATGTTTCAAATTTTGACATAAATCGCTCATATAAAAAAATATCACTTAAAAAT
>NW_021849528.1:610266-619437 GCF_003651465.1 Formica exsecta
CGTGTAGGGCAAGTAAATCTTATCGCATATGAGGGAAAAAAATAATGTTTTTTTGCTTATGAATAATTTATATTTCTTTGACAAATTCTTCAGAATCGCAAGGATGAAAGCACGTCATGTTTGTGATACCGGACCTAGAATCGACAGAGCATGTCACATTGTTTCGTTCATTCTACTCTATGCAATGACATCGAGCACGTGTTATATCGGAGGAACATTCTCTTCAGTCATAATTCCGAGATCGATAATGCACATAAATATTGATGCTCGCATTCCAGAAAAAGCGCGGACGCTTGACGTTTAATTTTTTCGTATGAGAAAAGCCTTGCAAATAAATCGGGAAAATTTGAAAAATGTCCTGGATTCCGTCGAAAAATATGATATTAAACTTTGGCCCGGCTCTGTCTATTTTTTGCGTTTCTTGTACGTATATCTTTTTACTATATAAATCAGAAATAAATTAATTAAATATCGTAACATTTTTGTTGATAATGTATATAAAAATATATCGGATTGATAAGAGGAATATATGTAGCACTTAATGTCGTAGTATTTAATATTTGTATTTTTTTTTAAATTCTGCAAATAAAGCATTAAAAATTGCAATTATATAACCGATTAAAAATTTTATATCAAAACACAAAATAAAAATTATTATTTTAATATAATACTTTTCTAGCTTTAAATTTATAAAATTTATGGTCACTTTTCTATGTCTACAATAATATTTCTCATTATGTATCGCGTAATTGAACATCTCTTGCATATTATGAGAGGAAGGATTGTATATTACATACATCTTTCTGTCTCAATCACCAATGCTATTGAACTTAAAATTTCTTTCATTTTTTTCCTTCTTCTCTCGAGAATATGCTATACATTCGATCCTCGCTATGCTTGTCCTTTTCCAAGTGGTAAATAACTACTTCTTCCTTAACTGATTTCTCTCGCGGTGGCGCCAGACTTCTTTACGACGTCGGTCTTGCCTATGCGAAGATCCATCTCTCGATGGAGAGACGATTTCGCTCTTTGTGGGCGACGCTTACATCGACTGAGAGGAGACGATGCTCGTACCCCGCGATATTCGGTAGTTCGTCGCGACATGGAACGACATATATAAAAGTATTCTCGATGCGAGAGAGCATAAGTCTTAGCCCCTCGCGACGTCGAGTTATCCTTATCTCGTCTCGGCATAAACTTCGATGCGATAGAAGTCGTCTGAGTCCTGGCGCCGTCAGTTTTCCGCCGGAAATGTACAAACGACGGAAATTTGTCTCTATCGTTGAGCGTAGAGAATTGAGCTTTGATTTTTATTACGTAATATTTTCGCTATGTAAATTGGAAATTACAACAAGAAATCTGTCCCTAATATTAATATTATTCGATTTAATATCGATGTGTATCTCGAAATATAAATATCTCCTTCGAAATATATTGTATACATAGGCAAACATCTCAAAAAGTAATTTATTTGTATTTATTTCTATATCTTCATACATTTTATTATTTTTAAGAGCACTTGAAAGTTCCACAGTTACCGTCCCCGATTAATCAACATTGAATAATACAGTGATATGTATTATCCTTGATTACATCGTGTTGTATTGTTCTGACGAAGGATATAATATAATATTATTTTAATTGACCAACCGGGACATACGCTGGTGTCCACTGGCTGGTGTACATGTTATTTACATCGTTATTTGCTAATTAAGATTAACGGCCGCGCGTGCACGGTAAATGCGGCCTATCGAATTCACTTAATATAACAACCGATATTTACCGCTTCGTGTAGTCATAATTGAGAGTGTAGGGGAAATATATTTTGCGTGTCGTTATCAAGGAGAAATCGCGCGCATTCGCTCGGGTTAACTGCGAGAATTTCCATCGATGTGTTTTAATACCCGAGAAATTTGTTTCGACAAATTTCACAAATTTAATCGAGTGCAACCTAAAGTGTCCACGCGTCTCCTGCCGTTATTCTTGAATAATTTTTCCAATAATTATATTCGTAAATAGTTTTCGATTTTTTTTTTTGCTGTTTTTTGTGAACGGTTGCTAAAATCAAAAAGTCAGTGTGAAACGTTTTTACGGAACAAAGGTGACATTTTTTTTTACGAAAAATTTTTCCAATATATCGATTTTGTTAGAGTGCAATTATTCGTCAATTTTGAGAATATTGAGAATATTGAGAGAACACGAGAGCAATAGAATAAGAGACACCTTTGTAAGCGTGTGATAAAATTAATTTCTGCCGCGAAGTCGATAGATTCGGAACGGTCGATTCCCGACACGCCGCCCGTATTATGAAATCGCGTTTTTCTCCCTCCGTCGATCGAGCAAGCTAATCAGTGACGGATGCGATTTACGACGAATCGCGAGGTGTGCCGCTACACTCTGATTGCCGCGATAATGATTTCTCCGACCGCCACGATAATTGACGCCTCGGATCCGCCATCAATGAGATCTCGTTCGTTTATACGAGCGGCCAGGAGATTCCGCTTTGGTAACATAATAGGCGTCTGCTCAAGAGGTCGTATAAGGGTTTTCGGGAGTTGAATGATTTATCGAAGAGTAAAATCGGGGATCATCACATCTACGAATGAAGAAAGAAGGAGAGCAAATATTTAATAACAGAGATAAATTTATGATATGATTTACATATATTAATATACATTACTCATCTCAATAATATTTAATTCGAATTGGATGCGCTCAATCATTATATTTTATTGTAATCACATTATATGTGAATGAATATTTAATTAGAAAAGATTTATTTCCATTAAATTATTCTCATTAAAATGTAAATATCTAATTATATTTTTATTGTAAACGCAATTGTTTAAAAGAGTTATCGTTAAATGAAATATTCTTATTGATTGAGTTTCAATGTAGGCGGGATGAGCCTTAACGTTCTACGTACTCTGATATTTATTGCAATTCTCTTTTGGATAAAATTTGGACAATCGCATTTTCCGATTAGTTTCGAACACTATTACCGTGGAAGCAACGAACCGACATGGATGACTACTACACCGCGTTCGATTTAAAAACTTTCTTCGTTTCGGAGTTTTCCGCTTGATCATAACTTTACGTATCATTGAACAGATTCTTTCCGTTATTTCGTGAGTATTACGCCTCTACTTTTCTTGAAACGAATAACCTTAGCGGAAATTTATAGCCTTTTCACGAAGAATGAAGTCATACACTCCGATATTGTTTTTACCATACTTTCAAACAACTTCGTATTTATTTTGTATTGCAAAAATCTTCTTGTCTTCAATGTAAGTTCGGCGATGCCGAATCGCGATAAACCATTGATTGAGAGATCAGCGGATATAAAGAGAAAGTTAGTAACTAATTAAATCACACATACATATGCAATTCAAATAACACTCGTTCGTTTTTACTAGCATTCTGATCTTAATGCATCTAGCTTTCCCAGTGTTTAATTTCTCCAGTAGCCGCGAATGTTACCAAATGTTCATTGATTCCTTCAAATATATTTCGCGCTACATTTGAACGCTATATTTGAAGGTAAACTCTTTTATTTTTAACGTCGATTCACATCAAGATAAAACGGCCATGAAAGTTGATTCGTCTGCAAGAAAGTGATACGTAACTCTTCGAGATCGACTTGGACTTTTGTGGCTTTTGCCTTTGAGGTATTCTTTTTATTTTCTTCTTTTACTCCTCTCTCTCTCTTCTCTCTTTCTCTCCCTCTGTGCATCTCTCGCTTCCGTTTAAACAGCTCTCCTAACCGTCCACAAACCGCAAGGTACCGGTAAAGCAAAGAGGAGAGGTCAACCATCGACTTGTTACGAATTGGAAGCTCAGGTTGAAAGGTTCTTCGTAAAACTCACGGAAAATCTATTTGTCACGTGGTTGTGGGCAAAACTATTAAACATTCATGAATAGAAATTGAAATTAAATGCATAATTATGTGTAAACATTTATTCTTGAAAAAAATGAGTGTAAAATTTATTTCAATTAATTAAAAATCTAATGTTTAATCTAATCAAATATCAGATCTTGGAGATTAAATTATTGTTATTTAGAAAATTTATGGCGTTAGTTAAAAAGTAGTGTATGCTTAAAAAGGGATTGCTCGGAAGAAAAGCGATTAGTGCGTACAAAACTTATAGATAATCGTCTATTGCCTATCAATATGCATGCTTTCTAACACAATCGCCCGTACCTTTCAATCAATCACGGCGTCGAGAACAGAGCCGGCTAATGTTATTCATGAAAGCGGGCGCGCCGGTAAATTTCCCGGGGATTTCCCGACGTCGATAGCTCTTTTAATTCGAGTTTGCGAACTCGCAACAAGTCGGAGGCGCCCGTCGACCACGCTAAGCCGTTCTCGTTCAGCGGCGGAGAGACGGGTCGGGAGAAAGTTGAACCAAAAGTTGAGAAGCTGGGCGAAGGGAACGGGGTGAATCGTAGAGAGAGAAGGGCAGAGGGGGTGCAAGGATAAAACGGACATAGTCCAAGCTGGTGGAAATCCATCGGCGGACGTATAAAGAAACGTGAAGAACAGAGAAGGGAGGATTTGTGAATGTCTCCGCGCATTGTCCTCTCGTGGCCGAGTGACGTTAAATAAGTAATGCGAGGGAAGCTGTAGAGAGGCACGTTTCGGGACCCCGGGCGGTCTCTGGCGCGGCGGTGCCCGGCCGTTTCCTCCATTTTTCAGTTCGAGAATACAACTACGTCGGGGTTGCATTATGCAGCCTTCGCTCCCGACAAGCGACTGCGCTACGCGATGTCCCGTGGGACGTCCCGACGCGTTACTCCGGTATTATTCCGCGTCACGGACTCGCCAGACGCGCGACATTTCTCTGACGGTGTCCTTGAAAACGAAAAGGGAAACTGGTGAATTCAAATTTCGATTGTCTAGACACGCGGAAATAATTTCGGTTCGTGTGTTTCGCTAAAATATTTAATTAACAAAGTATTTTCATGAATTCGTATTTAGAGATATATTCAATACAAACGATTACTTCAAAATATTTTTGGCCTATTATTTTATTATATATTTATTTTTTAAACATTTATATATTAAGAAAAATTATTTTTCGATATTAACATATGTTATAACTCATAAATCATATTATTTTAACACTGTATCCATAAAATATTCCGTACGAAATTTTTTTTTAAACATAATTTATACATTTGGATTCACGACGATTGTTTATTTGTTTGAATCAAACAATTCCTCCTGCAGTGTATGAGAAAAAAAGTAATGATACCGGAAGCAATGAAAATTGAATGTTCCCTCTTGTATTGCAGAGAAAATATGAAAAGTTCTGAAAATATAAAAAATATTTCCGACACTTGAATTTCACATTTCTAGCCCATGATGATTGAAACGTGCAAAATTCGTGCAATTCTAAATGTCAAATCGCGCGCAATAAGGAAGTACTTATATCGTCCAACGCGTTGCGCCATGTATTGTGCGAATTAACACGGAGAGAGAATATTCGAAGTAGGATAAAGAAAATCGGTAGCCGCCGCGTGACAGTTGAGTCTTCCAAGTTCAGGAAGAAAAACGAAGGAGAATGGGCAGAGGATGATAGTCGCCGTGAGTCCCGCGAAACGGTTTCACTCGCCAAGCGCGAAGGAATATGACGCTCAAATTTCTCTCTAATTCCGGCGATGACGGCGAAACTATTTTAAAGAGGATTATGCGTAATTCCTGCTTCGGTAGAGCGTACAACTTGGCGTGCAACGACGAGATCCGTTTTGCCTTTCAACAAAGTGGGATGCATTATGTTGCAAGAATATTCGCGAGACTTTGAAATTCGCGTATCTCTCCTCAAATCTTTATCGGACTGCAGATATACGAGAGAAAGAGAGAAACTCCGCTTAAATATTTAAGCTCAAATATTAAATATTTGCTAAGGGACGTGCTCTTGAAAATAAAAAGACAACTTTGATATAAGTCGGAGTGTAAGATGTAAGACGGATTATATAAAGGAATCTAATACTTATTAATATATCTATTCGTGAATATGTTATTGAAGTCGCTACGTGATGAAAATTGTCACGAATTATGTAGAAAGAACTGTTATTAATGAGATTATTGATATATATTGATGAGACAGTTTGTCGATATTTTATAGATTCTTCGCATATTCTGCTCTTAAATAAAATTGCAAGTTCAGCGATATATCCGTCATTAAAAATTAATTTCTTTCAGTAAGTATGATTTATTATGCAAGCTACGTTAAGCATATAAGATGACAAGATATATAGAAATCTCCAATTTTTATCTTTATCTAGAATCATGAAAAACAAAAATTTTATAAATTCTTTTATATATATTTCATCTAAAATGAGCAAAATAATTTATACATCATTCTACCTTACTTATGTATGCATGTATAATAGTAAACAAGAACATTTTTATTTTCAAAAAAGTGCTGTAAATCATATATCACATCCATATTATTTTAACACTGTATCCATAAAATATTCCGTACGAAATTTTTTTTTAAACATAATTTATACATTTGGATTCACGACGATTGTTTATTTGTTTGAATCAAACAATTCCTCCTGCAGTGTATGAGAAAAAAAGTAATGATACCGGAAGCAATGAAAATTGAATGTTCCCTCTTGTATTGCAGAGAAAATATGAAAAGTTCTGAAAATATAAAAAATATTTCCGACACTTGAATTTCACATTTCTAGCCCATGATGATTGAAACGTGCAAAATTCGTGCAATTCTAAATGTCAAATCGCGCGCAATAAGGAAGTACTTATATCGTCCAACGCGTTGCGCCATGTATTGTGCGAATTAACACGGAGAGAGAATATTCGAAGTAGGATAAAGAAAATCGGTAGCCGCCGCGTGACAGTTGAGTCTTCCAAGTTCAGGAAGAAAAACGAAGGAGAATGGGCAGAGGATGATAGTCGCCGTGAGTCCCGCGAAACGGTTTCACTCGCCAAGCGCGAAGGAATATGACGCTCAAATTTCTCTCTAATTCCGGCGATGACGGCGAAACTATTTTAAAGAGGATTATGCGTAATTCCTGCTTCGGTAGAGCGTACAACTTGGCGTGCAACGACGAGATCCGTTTTGCCTTTCAACAAAGTGGGATGCATTATGTTGCAAGAATATTCGCGAGACTTTGAAATTCGCGTATCTCTCCTCAAATCTTTATCGGACTGCAGATATACGAGAGAAAGAGAGAAACTCCGCTTAAATATTTAAGCTCAAATATTAAATATTTGCTAAGGGACGTGCTCTTGAAAATAAAAAGACAACTTTGATATAAGTCGGAGTGTAAGATGTAAGACGGATTATATAAAGGAATCTAATACTTATTAATATATCTATTCGTGAATATGTTATTGAAGTCGCTACGTGATGAAAATTGTCACGAATTATGTAGAAAGAACTGTTATTAATGAGATTATTGATATATATTGATGAGACAGTTTGTCGATATTTTATAGATTCTTCGCATATTCTGCTCTTAAATAAAATTGCAAGTTCAGCGATATATCCGTCATTAAAAATTAATTTCTTTCAGTAAGTATGATTTATTATGCAAGCTACGTTAAGCATATAAGATGACAAGATATATAGAAATCTCCAATTTTTATCTTTATCTAGAATCATGAAAAACAAAAATTTTATAAATTCTTTTATATATATTTCATCTAAAATGAGCAAAATAATTTATACATCATTCTACCTTACTTATGTATGCATGTATAATAGTAAACAAGAACATTTTTATTTTCAAAAAAGTGCTGTAAATCATATATCACATCGAATCATTATTTACATTACTACTACGCACATACACACGCAAGCATATATACTAGCACGATATTTTAATATTTTTAGTCGTTAATATTTAATTAAAATTATACAGAATTGTTACAAGAGCGTTTCTTTAATTGTTAATGCGATCAGAGTGCTCGCAAAGCAGAGATAACGAACACACGACATAATAAAAATATTTCTTTATCTCTTAATTTCTCCCCATCGAAACGAATTCGATGCGATAAAAGAAAAATATTATCGAGATAAAATTTTTATCAAAACGCGATTCTGAATTTCTGTTTGTAGCGGTGCGCGAATTCATCATCAATTCGAAGATTTGTTTAAACAGAAAACACGTGAAATTGCACGTGAAGCCGGTTTACTTGCGCAGAGGCGTCGGGCGAGACGTTCGGATCCCAAATTGAGCTCTTGACGAGCGCATCGAAGGGTAAATCGCGCCCTAAACGAGATTACGTATAAACGGCGCGTGCCGGAGAAGGGAGGGATTGCATCTCACAAAGTTTGAACGTAAAATCACGCTCGAGAACGCGAAGAAGTTTCGCGCTACCAGTCGTGGTGCCAGTCCTTTCAGATTGGCCAAAGTGCGCGACGCTCTCGGAATCAACGGCGCTTCGGAATAAGAAGTTCAAGAACTCACTGCGGAAATCGGGTGATGCAGGAAATAAAAGTATATTATTTTTGCGAGAGATTTTATATCGAGGTATTTTTTGTGAAATATTAAAAGCAATTTTCTTCTTATAATAAATTTTTTTTTTTCATAGCGGTGCACGTGATAATTTAATAATAAATTTAAATCACATAATTCTCGATAATCAATTAAGTATAATCCAAAATCATATCTTAAATTTCATATTAAGACAAAATCAGTAATTATTACTAATTGTAAATAATCATAAGCAATAATATATATGTAATAATCTCATAGCAAAGAAAATATTTGCTTTGTTCTATTTGGCTAAACAATAATGTATATTATTGTGTTTCCAACATTCTGCGATATATCTGCAAAAATAGAAGCGTTTAAATGTTTTGTTATTCCCGATCTATGGCGCTTTTAACTTTTTTGTTGATCCTATTGTGAGTCCCTGGAAGTGTCAAAAATGTGCCATTTAATTGTTTCCAATTCACATGACGCAATTTAACCATCTGCCGTGGGGAATACGAGAGGATCGGTGGCGTCTGTAGCGAAAGTGTTTCCAAGAGCTTTTTAATGACTCGTGTTCGGCCTGGTCTAATTATTTGCGAGGCCCGCAGGTTATCCTGGGCGTTAAAGCCGAACGTGACCAGACTGCAGGACGTTTCCTTTTACACCGCGACGAGTGTTACCTGAATTTGCGAAATCTTGCAAGCCTTATCGGCTCTTCCG
>NW_021849528.1:619447-620865 GCF_003651465.1 Formica exsecta
AAATTATTTATTTTATATTTTTTATAAATTTTTTTCCAACGAATTATTTAACTGTATTTTATATTTTTTCAGAAATATAAAAAATTTTAGATCTCGTTCTATTGGTGGTTTGCGAATTTAATTGGAGATATAGAAAGAATGGAGAAATCACGGTAGGATGGTGTTGTATGCATTGACGTAATTTGTTATTAAGAGTTCAGCTGGAATTAAAAAGCTTTTTTCGCTTTGAAGCGATACTGTCTTTATCTGCAAATTAATTAAAAATTCACGCCACTTTTCTTAAGAATTTCTCGACGAGATATTGCGCTTTGTGACTCGTGTTTCTAGAAATAAGCTCAGTAATATTTCGATAAGCGAAATCAGGACTGATGAAGATTTACAGCGAAAACAACCGATCCACAAAAGAAAAGCTAATTTAATTATTCTTATTATAAGTACATTGCTTTGCATATTTTAAAAGAAGTTAAATTAAAATATTATGTAAATTTTTAAATTATATTATTCATTAAATTGGTATATTTAAATTGCATAATTGGCGCAAGAATATATAACTGAGTAACTTTTTCAATCAAAATTTACCGCTGTGGATTTATTCTTATAAAAGATAGCTACTTTGTCGTCGCAATATCGTATAACAATGCAATTTCATTTAAGTATATATGATTTGAAATGTATATTTGTATTATATACGTAAATTCTTTACCATCAATTGTCAATTTTCAAAATGTAGCATAGTTACTAAAAAAAATGCGATATATACGTTATTAAGCGATTGATTATTTAATTTATCCTGAAAGTGCGCAATGTTTTGAAGTGAAATGAGTCTTTGGATTTGCATCTTTTTTCAAGTGCAGGATTAATTCTCCGCGACGGTGCGAAGAAGAGAAGAAACGGCCGGCTCGTTTCCTCGAGGAATGGAACCAGTTCGCAAGAACCGCTCGCAATGCGAATCGCGAAACATTCGGCATCTATATCAGCGGCGGGACTATCGAGCATAAAGAATATAAAACTCATAAATTCATATAAATTATAAATAATTTTTAGTGCAGGATTAATTCTCCGCGACGGTGCGAAGAAGAGAAGAAACGGCCGGCTCGTTTCCTCGAGGAATGGAACCAGTTCGCAAGAACCGCTCGCAATGCGTTATTAGTATATATTACACACGCCCAATGCGTCAGTTTATCGCGAGCGGCATGCCGTGGAAAAGGCAGGCCGCGTTATTTTTCAGGCCGCGTATCGGCCGCTCTCGGGTATAAATCGATGCGAAATTACTGCAAATAACGAATGCGGGGTCTCGGCCGCCGGTACTGCCGGTTAACTGGCCGCCAGCACGAGGCACTTTGCATAATATTTGGATCGCGTAACGAGCCTGAATAAACTTTGTGTCGGGGTGGGTCGACCTAGTGGTACTTTCCCTA
>NW_021849528.1:621005-663186 GCF_003651465.1 Formica exsecta
ACCAATTGCGTCTCGCCCATGGCGATAGTGTGTGTGTGTCGTCAGGCTCCAAGTATATTTAGTTAAATCCCCGAATGGACCTGTTTCAATTCTTCGCCGCTTTTGCCAAGGAAAATGAAATAGTTTTGGCAAAACGATTTTTTAAATACATTTTTTGATTGTGTATGATTTTTATTCTATCAAAAATTGTATATATATTGCTTAGAATAGGATACATAAATCTAACATATTGTTCGATTATGTGTTCCTGATGAATTTTCTGAATATAATCTCAGATCTCGAGAAACAATTGTTCGCATAGCGTACGTATAATATATGAATAAATTATAAAATTTGAAATAAATATAATTGTTTCTCTTCTTTTATAAAACAGGTCATTGCAATCATCACATAATCATCATTAGGACATGGATAAGAAATATATATATATATATATGGTGTGTGTGTATGTGTAATTCAATAAAGAAGAATTATTACTTTAAAGGTTGTGCGTGTCCTTGTTTCTCGCGAGAGCCTTTAAATCTATAATTTATCGATCATCTGAGTTTTCTTCCGTTCGCGCAAAACTTACGCGAGAGTTGTCGTGCCTGTTTATGCAAAGCAGCCTGGAAAACTGATCCTATATTCCGCATATACAGTAGCACTTTAGGCACTAAGTCTTTTTGAACAAGGGGAAAAGAATGTAAGTCAGCCGAACTGGCAATGAATTTCAAGTCTTACGTCGTTGCGTAACGTTGCATTGTGTGTGCGATAAATCGCTGCACCACTCGAAAGAATAGCCAGAAGAATATTTTTGTGGCTAAAACTAGTTTGTGTGTAAAACGTATCGTATTCCATACATTTTTATTTATGTTTCATATTTAATACGGATTTTAACTTTATTTAAATTTTATTTTTTTCACTCAACCGTTCAACTAAATAATTCAGTGCGTGCAGCATGCAGTTGTATCATTTTATTGTTTTTCTCTCCATAGCATCTATTCTTTTTTAAATTTAGAATAATACACAAATCCGAGGAATTAAAACGAAGCTTTTTGTTTAAATCTGTGGCATCCATCGCGTAAAAAATTTTGAAATGGTATTGTCCATTAAAGTTTGTTCGCAAACCGCCGGATTAATAGTTCGCGTAGTTCAAGCACGTTGAAAGTAATCCGGATGTGTCTGCCATTAAAATTAACGCACTCAGAAATTACCATCATTCACGCACATGTATATATCTAGATGCGTAAATCTTAGCAAAAACAATCCGTCTTTTCCGTACACCTCGTTTACCCGTATAATAATCTCGACGTGCCTCCGAAGCCTTTATTTGTCACACCGGCTGTATGTTACATAATTCACACGCCAGAGAGCCCGCAGAAATATTATCCGACCGAAAATGATTTCATCCGGGAGATGATATATCGCTGCGCTTGTCGACGAATTTTCCGTTTTCGCGACATCATTAATTTGCCTTTCCGAGAGCCATCAATCACGGCGAATTGTTCGATTTGGATATTCGACTCGGCGACATTTCGAGGAAATTTGCGCGAGTCGAGAATCGCGCTTCTTGAACATCGATCGCTCGTGTAATTATCTATCTTTTCTATCGACTTTTGACTTTACAATTTCGCGGCTAAATCTACAATTAAGAGGAAAAAAATAGAAATCACTGTGATAAATAAGATATAAGTAATATAAAAAAAAAATAGAAAAACTTGTTATTAAAAATAATAATATTAACAAATAAATAATGAGACGGGCAAATGAGAGCCAATGCGCTGGGTGAGGGGCGCCAAAAATATATTATTCCTTGTATATGTAAATTGAGTTTATTAGACGTTTTGGTGCAAATATTGGACCTTCAGTAATTTGACAAAATAAGAATAATGTCAAGAGCGTGTCGAGTGAGCCGCACTTGTCAACGGTGACAATATTAATGAAGATGATCCAATATTCGAACCAAAATGTCTAATAAACTCAATTTACATACACAGGAATAACATATTTTTGACGCTCCTCACCCAGCGCGTTGGCTCTCATTTACCCATCTCATTATTTATTTGTTAATATTATTTTATATTTAGAGCCTAATATATTAAGTTATCTAAAAAATAATGTTTTTTATAAAGAAGAACATTTTAATGTTTTAAATGTTTTATATTAGGATATGAAATATATAAATTGGATTTAGTTTCAATGTATCAAGAAAAAAGAAAAAATGTTGAATACATTACGTTTATCACGGCGGATAGAATCAATGACTCGGTTAGGCTCACATTGAGGTTCGCATGTCAATGGCTCTTATTAATTTGCTCTTTCATGGAGGATCAACGTGTCGGTTATAGTTGAACGAGGACATAAATTTGCCGGGATTGATACGTCGAGGAGGGGAAGGATGGCGGGGAAGAAGGATGGGGGCCGGCAGCCCTTATCGGTGTCGGTAGATCGATATCGCGGGCCAGGTAACCTACCCCGTTAACAAGGCAATCAGGGATAGTTTCTCGATACCGCACAAGCCGGAGTTAACTTAATTAAGGGTTGTTCTACGATTGCCGATTGCACCGATTGCGCGAGTCGGCTGCATTCGCCGTATATATATGGATGCAATTCGACGCACCGGCCTTGTACAGCCTTTTCGTTAGAGTTGGAAATGTTTAATGCGTTGCGTCGGGATCGCACGGGGCTTTCTCGAACGTTTGTCGGAAGGAAGACAGAGACAAGGATCGATTCAATTTATATCCACTCTCATGATATTGCAAACCGCAGAGATGTATATCGTCTGATTCAATCATTAATCACAAGTTGTTATGCGTCCATGAAATAAAAAAAAAAATGGAATATATAGATTGCATTTCTTATAACTAATAGAAGAAATTAGACTATATAAATCTTAAATTTTTGTTAGTCATTAATATAATAATAAATAAATATATATAATTTATATCTAATATATGTATACATACTAGAATATAATAGAATACAATATATGTATAGCAATAATCTGAAAAAAATTGCGCGCGCGTAGAAGTATAAATGATAGATCAGTTGGCCATTTGGCTAATGGAAAACGGTTAAGCGTTTAACAGGGATAGGATGAGAAGCTTAAGAATAAATTTTTCTTTTAATGGCGCCAAATATATGAAAATAATGGTCTTGGTAAAAGTGTCGGATAATAACGGAACTTTTCTTTGAGTAGCGAGTAGCGATATATCCAAGTTTCATTTATCAGAATTCTAGTAAGCGAGGCACTTGCATTTCTAACAATTCTTTCTGACACGCCATTTTCTTACTACTACATTGCCCCTGAGTTAAAAAGGATAAAGAATGCCGATTATGAAACAAAAGATTGGCCAATTATACTGAATGTGTTGGTTCTTCTATCTTCATCGCACCGATAAAGATGAAGAAATTACATAAATTTTCTTTCTGTTTCTCAAAAGAAAGAGACGATAATTCTCAATTGGCTTTATATTAAAATCTTATTTTAATTGACTTTTATCATTATGCGTTTTAGCACCTTAATTAATTTTAATTAATACTACGATGCTTTTTCGAAATGCGATGCTGTCATAGCAAGGCGTCTTTTCTGCGGCTTTCTATCCCTTTTCGTATAGGGCGCAATGGAAGAACGAGACTCATCCTGAGAATCTCTCGAGTTTCATCCGGATATTCTTTTTCACGTCGTCGGCGGGCACCGAATGCCGCGTTGAAATTGCCTTCTTTGGAAGACTGGAAGACTTTCGGAAACAATGAACCGGTGGGTTTCAATGGAGCCTAGCTTGAGGCGCCTCGAACCGTTCCGAAGAGCGATTTCGATTAACCGTAAAAGCACTCGGCGTGCATACACACGTATTCACGAACCGATAACATACAGCCTTAGTCATTCAAGACGGAGAGAGAAAGAGAGCAAGAGAAACAAAGAAAAAGAAGGAGAGAAAGACAAGGAAAAACGGGCAAGAGAGACGTATGCAATGCGGAAATCTTCCTCGCACCTTGCGATGAACTATATTATTTCCGGTGGAAAAGAGCGCCTCTCCTCTCTCTTCTCTTAACTAGAGAGGAGGGCGGCTTCAAATACAGTCCTGTAATTGGTTCACTTAAAAGCGGATCGATACACAATTACAGAGTGATTGGAGTACCAATTAAGACGATGACGATCCGGCGTGCTGTTTTTCTCCTCGCTCTCGTCGCGTTACGTTTGCGTATGCACGATCGTCTAACAATAAGTATCGTCGAGCAATTACCGAATATTGCGTGGAACATCTCACGTAATTAACACAGTCAAATCAAGCCTCTTTTCATAAAAAAAAAAAACAAATAATTTAAGAACACAAGCGAGTTGTATGATAGGATTTTGAAAATTACTTTTATTCGCTTCGCAAAATATATTATTCATAATTGTCATTTTAATTTCTCAAGAAAGATAAGTGAGATGAATTTAAATCTTTGCTTCAAAGCTAAAAATTTATAATTTTATACACCAAGATTAAAAAATTATTAATTAAATATAGTGACACTAATTAACAAAATTGGCAATATCATAAATTTTAAAAGCTTTATTCACCTAAACTTACTCACTTGATTAGGTATACACGTGACAAATGTTACTATACGATAAATTGGATGGCAAGACAATATCATGTGGGCTATTTAATTCCAAAATAAAAGGGAAAATTGCGACTATGGTGGTATTATCGGCAGTATTTGGGAATATAACGGTTGTGTGTGTGAAGTATCCTGTTTCTCTCTCTCTCTCTCTCTCTTTCTCGGTCGTTGTGCCGTAAGCGGATTGCGTTGGCTGTTCATTAAATTAAGTAATTAATATCGGAAATGGCCGAGCGATAAAGCGCAAGCAACATACCGATGGCGAAGCTTACCGTGTTGTAAAATTTAAATAGATTTCGCGAGACTCGTGCTACCGCAATAATGCGGATAAGTGCGCATCGGTTCGGTAATTTTTCGCGAATTGAAGCCGATATGTCGCTATTAAAATGGGTATAATTACCCGGATATACTTTCTCGGCAAATATTTGACTTTACATTTAAAAAAGCCAACGTAAAAAATGACAGTTCTGCATTTTTATAAGTTTTATGAGTTATTTTTGTCAAATATTTTTTGATATAAAAAAGTTTACGATGCTTTATTTGCTAAAATTATAAATACCAAAAGTATTGTATATAAAAAATATAGTTTATAAAAATTCTATTTAAAGAAATATCTTTTTTGAGAAATAAAATCAACGTAAAAAAAATATTTATCGCTTTTTTTTTAAAGAATTCAAAATTATCTATAATTATTTATTATTTAATTAAATATTACTTTTTAAAATATGTTAAGTTTTTCCTGTAAAAATCTTTTTGGCATTTAATTATAGTATTTTTTATGTTAAAAATGTTCAATTTATTATACTATAATATTAACATAGTATTGCGACAGTTTTTAACAAGGTTAAATGACAGATAAAAAAGTTCTTATACAACATTAGAGATCATACTACAGTGAACACCACAATTTAATTTTGATGTTGATAATTTTAATAGACTTTAAACGCTGTATATAACGCGCTGTTTATGTGCCAATAATATTTGATAAAATATAATAGGCGGATTTATTTGTCTGATAATTCGCGGATTAAAATGTCGTTTAAGACGTAATCAGCCGTATGCAAATTCAAACAAGTTAGCAAAATAAGCTCTTTCCGCCCAAAAGCGAGCATTAAAATTACGTAAAGATAATTATCATAGCGGCTGATATAATTAAGGGCGATGATGATTATTCGCGAGTAATATTATGCAGATGCGTTTATAAGCGCGCGTAAGATCACTTTTTAATGTTGTATTCATGTAAAGAAAATTTGCTCTACTTAGGAAAATACGAATCTGTTGCAGAAAATAGCATTTTATCTTCTCTCTCTACTTGTTCTCTGAATATGTACTTATTTTTTCTCAGTTTATTTAAGAGAAAACCTTTCTGAAAATATTGATTCAGTTATGCTGTGGAATACAATCCCACATAAAAAAAATTAATATTTATAAAATAGCGATTTTGCATACAAATATTACAATTAAATATTCCAAAAAAAGAAACACAAGCAAAAATTGCTTGTAAAATATTACGATTATTTTAGAATTCATTATTCTTCCTCACAATATCTTTATGTTCATCTTGCACAAAACTTAATTCGCAAGTAAATTTTGATAAATAAAAGTTCTATTTTCAAAACAGAAATAAAAAGAAACCCACATTATCGCGAATTTAATTAAATAATCTAAAATTGTTTGTTTATATCCATCCCCTAATTATACTATTTATTAGGTTATATTTGAATCCATTAAGCTTTATCTGAGCTAGTAAGTGCTTTATAATCTATCTATTTATACGATAAATTCGCTTTCCGATAGAGTTGCCGTTTTTATCTCCATTGTCACAATTAATTCAACAAATCCGAAAGCTACAAACATGAGCGATTCGAGCTTCGTGAGCGACCATCGCGAATTGTCCGAGGTAATCTTGACTCGCTCTCATCGGTCTTCGTCGAGCGGCCAGCACATCGATCGTCCGCTACTCACAATTATCCCGGTCGGGCACGTGAGATTTGTGTTTGATATTTATTTATCGACCGCACGACATATTCAACGTCGCGCGAGCAAACAATCGTAGTGCAAACACTTGGATCGCCCCGCGGCGCGGCGTACCGATGCACGTTGTCGTCATTGTTAGGTGACATGAAATTCTGTAATTTGCGTGTCATCGGGACGACAAGTGCTTTCGATATTGGGGAAATACATGGTGGTTAATTCCATGGTTTTAGCGGATATGCCGATTGCAACACACGGCCAGTAATAGTCGTCTATTTGGTCTAAGGCTTGCGAGTGAATACGGCGCGCGAGGATAATGTCACCGGATTGTATCGGATTTTGCTAGGATAGAAGGGAATGTTATACTGAGATCGAAATCACGATAATAATAGAACTTTAAACTAATACAATATTTCGTTAATTTTTATTTTAGTTAATTTTCTAATTATATCTTTTTTGTATTTATATTATAGAATACTTGTAATAATATTATAGAACGATTATATAAAATTTCCCAAATTCTTTTCCTTTTTTAGTATAAAATTTATTTTCTCTTTATACTTTAAATCTATATCATTTTCAATATTTTACGTAAAGCATAGTAACTCTTTTTCGATACATCAGAGATAGTGAAGCTAAATTATAGAAACAATCAATATTTCCACTCAAATCAAATATCGAATGAAATCGATTTCAATGTAAAAATTTTAATATAAAAAGATAGAATAAATAAAAGAACATGTTACAATATTAAAGAGTAATGTATAATATAATATTAATCATGTATTACAATTGTTATATTATAACAATGTTATATAAGATAACAACAGTGTGTGCGGAATAATATTATTTCAAATATAAAAAATTTTGAAAAATAAGTAATTAAAAAAAATTGTGTTTATTAATTATATATATATAATTAAAATATATACATGTGTTTTTTTCAAATTTTTTGATAACTTAAAATTGTCAAATTGTTTCTCTTAATAAAAATTAAAAAATGAACATTATCTTTTTCCACAATAATCTCATATTTTATGATAAATTATTATTTTATATACTAATTGTATAAATAAACATTAAATTTCCAAATTCCATTAAAATAAAGGCACTTTAAAATTAGATTGACATTATTTATATGTGATGTATATAATATATCTGTTAGGGTTAAAGTCTGTAGATTTTCAATTTAAAAACTGTTACCTCACTGATACTAAAGAATAAGCTAAATTGATTACATAGCGTCCCCAGATAATCTTAAACAAATTTGATATATTTCATACTTCTGCGTTTCATAAAAGTTTAATTATTTGAAGTTGAATAAATATTCTAATACCTCATATTCCGACCTATATCATGAATATTTTTTATCGCAAGATACTTGTTTTTCCTTTTTTTCTGCAACGTAAAATAAGCGCGGACGAGGCTTATACAAATAGACTAATTGTACTAATTGTAATATAATAGAGCTCACACACATACAACACATACACCGGCACAGTGCAGTGTATGCATGCGAAAGAGGAATATGTATAATCAAGTGGACGAGGGGCTCCCGGGCTAATTCTCGGTTGATTCTTTGTTCCTGAAAATAATGCAATTTAAGTGCCAATCAACCGCGCAGGACAAAGCTTGCCATTGATAATATAAGCTGTAGAATGCGCCATTCGCAATCGTATTGCGCGTATAACAAGATTAATAGATTTTGTTTTTAATTAATCGGCGATTATGTCTTGCCTGTCAGATTATTTTGTGTATTATATTTTATTAAAACTTTTGCGAATATTTCTATCATTAACAGATTTATTAAAGAAAACATCTTCTTCAAAGGAACATTCTTTTTTCGCGTAATGCAGTTTAGAAGATAACCGCGGTGTTCAATTGTGCATCCACTAGACAGCGATTGAATGTTTATTATTTAAAGATAACAGGTAACATTAGAGATTCAACAGTAGATAAATAGCAGTGAGTTTATATACATCACACTACAGCAAAGTTTATATAAGACACTTTATGGGCAAAAGAATATAATACCTGTCTTATTAGAACATATGTTCCTTTTTCTTTTATTAACTTAAACAAGTCAGTGCCAAAACTTTTTAGTAAATACGGATTATAAACACAAAAATGCAAACGATGCAATTAATTTGTATAATTAACATAATTGAATATTATATTGACAGAGAGAAAAGCAAATGTATGTTTCTATTATCCTGTTCTTTCATTATATATGTATCTTATTTGCAAATTGTTTTCAAATTTCAATGTTTGCCGATTTACCCTTGCAAAAGTCCATACTATTTTCTGACACAGTTCTCTCAATATTAGTTTAGTCGACAGATATTCACAGTATATATACACAGAACAGCTCGTTAACAATATAATCTATATCAGAGAGCACGTGAATAATATATTCTTCGTATTAAAGAGCCATCATTCCGGTTTTATGCGCCAATGTACTAATTACACAGCGTGTTACGCGACAAAGCGAGCCGATGCGATACTTTGCAGCGTTGCGTTTAATGCACGTCCCGTGGCATTGTTTCCCGCGTCGGGCAACGAGCTCGAATCTTGCGCCGTAACGAGTAGCGGGGCCATTCGAATTGCTCAATAATTGGCGGCATAACAATGGCTCGGGCCATAATCGTAACGTCATTAATATTCGAGCTCGCGTTCGCGATTCGCCTGTGCATCTGCACGCGGCGGGAACGCGCGCGCGAGCAATCAATGTGTCCGCCGCCGCCGCCGCGCAACATTGTATTTAATTCATCGTGTTTTAATATTAATTTTAATATATCCATGCATACAATTAACGGATGGGTTTCCCGTAATTTGCATGTAATTACCATGCGCCCGACGCGGCGGAGCGTTTGACGGTTACGAAAACAACAGGACTACATGGTCCTGGCGTTGAAATAATACTGTCGGTCAGCTAGTCAGACCCCGAATTATTCGCCTGCATGAGCAACCAAGCGACACTTGTCTCTGACTTCGCCGATGTTGGCCCTTCCCGTATCAGTATTATTCTAAAGAAAAAAACAAACTGCTTATTGTTAGATGTACGACACTGGATGGATTATTCCGATAAAAAAACAAAGTAATTTGACAAATTATTATAAATTGACGCAAGACCTCTGATTTAATGCAAAAATAATATTTTGCATTAATTATTTTAAGTTGTTTATTAACATAACTGTTTTCGCATATTTTTGATTTTCAGCATTGAATATCTTCAATGAAATTTTAAATTAAACTTTCGTTAACGCAATGTTAAAAATCAAAGTAAAAATGATAGTTTTAATATAATATTCAAATTACATTTTGCGATTTTTGATTAAATTTTGACCGCAGATATGCGTATATCTATATTACAGCGAGTCGTTTACGCAGTCAAGTCGTCGCCGCGACGTCGGTCGACGTTTCGATATCACGGAGGGTAATTCGATTCCTCGCAGAATTACATCGTACTGTAGGATAATCCGCGACCCGGAATCACCTTACTGTATTATATGCCCTCTGCGCAGTGCACGATGTACGTTTTGGGAGACGGAACTCGTGTTACAATTGCGCGCGCCTATATTCCCGAGATAATCTGGGATCAGTGCAAGTTTCACAAGGTCTGTTACGTTGGCGATTGAATTTCGAAGGGAAGAGCCCTGCATTATTTACAAGTCGCGTAACTACAAAGAAAAGCGCCCAGTTTGCTCGCTTTCCTGGCATTTCTTGCGCTACTCGCCTCTTTATCTTTGCCTCGTTTTATAGTTTTGAGTCAACTGGTTTGAAAACACTGTAACTTCCACAATTGAAATTGTTTGAGAAACAATGAAAACTGGGCTGGAAGTCTAAAACTTGTGTGTTTCCAGCGAAACGGTACCTTACCGTAGAAAAGTAAAAAGATTTTATAAGTAATCTTTATTGGACAACGAGATGTATAAGATTTTCCTAACCCGCGTGAATGCTTCAGTGACTTTATTTTAAATTTATTTATCCACCGTACGCATGTTTTACACACACTTTTAATTATTTTTATATAATAATAGAAAAGTGTTTTATTTGGAAATTAATATATTAAATTTTTGCGGAAAGTAAGTAAATACTTAATTAATTAAATACTTTTATATAAGTAAAATCTTTCGGCTTTGTTGCTTTGCATTTTACGATAATTTTATCTTATTAATTATAAATATTATTAGCAAAATTTTCATGATAGATATGACTTCGAGCAAAGCAAATGTTCTAATATCGTTACTTACTTAGCATTTTTATATATGATCTATATAGGTATTATCTATTATCTATATATGATCTGTCCTGTCTTTACAAGAAATCTATTCTTATTCTGCTATCAAATTGTTGAACTTGTTACAATCGATTTCTAAAATGTTGGCATTTCTCCGCTACATATTTAGCATTAGATATAGTAATCTGATCCTCATTTCATATCGACATAAAACATGATCCATAAGACAGAACAGAACGCTTAATATAATCACATTTATAATTCATGCCAAATAAAATTACACTTTTAAAAATTAAAACTGTACGGATCAGCTACGTTAAAAGTTGATAAATTTAATACATTTTTATATTCTCTCATGAATTTGACATTGCGCAAAACACTTAGCCTTTTAAAATATTAAATTAGTAATTAATTTGTAAGTTAAAGTAAAGATTTGCCCTGCGGAATATAATTTAATCTGAAAATCATAAACATTATCTTATATCAAAACTTTTTTATAATGTCTGTACCATGAAAATTTTATAATGAATATTATAAAAATTATGAAAATAAAAATTTTAGTTCTACAGGGCAAATCTCTTTACTTTAATTTACAAATTATTAATTTTATATTTTAAAGGACTAAAAATGCTTTGTGCACAATATCAAATTCATGAATCTCAAAATGTATAATATTAGATTTATTATCTTTTGACGTAGCTGATCCGTTTCAGTTTTTCTTAAACTCTGACTCTTCCATATATTTTTCTCTTTCATAACTATTTTTTGCAACCGTTCTTTGCAACGTTTGCTAAATTATACATCGTATCTAAAGCAGCATTATAATCCTAGTATCCATACGCGGTATAAAGCACAACGGGAGCTTGCAGTACAAAATATTAATGCGTTCGTAAATCGACTTGTCGAGAATAGAGTTGACGCAAAGAGAAGCCGTTGAAATATCTGTTTATGGTCATCATTAAACGCAGCTTATTTAACTGCTTATGCTGTAAGTGATTACGCTGCCGACCTGGCGGGATAGTCACGACAGTCACCGAAGTTTATTAGCAAAGCCGAAAGTTTCGGTTCCCGTGAGGTGGAAAAACGGTAGTGAGTTAGCGCTCGGGATTAAAGGTTTTCCGAGGTTTTTACAGGCAGCTTAGACCTTTTTAGCGCGGCGCGACACGGTGCAGCTCAAGCACGTTGAACATTCTGTCCGAACTTCGTTATAAAAATACTTTAGAAAATGACTTTTCGCGTTTTACCAGTTTTTTACGATCCGTCCCGCAGCATTAAAATAAAATTACCGTTCAAGGTTTTTATCCCGATGAATTCTGCGATAGATATTTTAAGTGCTTTACCATATTTTCGCACGCAATTGTTTGTCGACGCATATAGTTTTGTCCCCGCAAAGAAGAAAAGGAATCTAAATGCAGCCTTGTTGGAAGAGCATTGTCCGGCCATACGTCGAATTAATCTTTGCCCCGGCGAAAATGATGAAGATAAAATTTTCACTATTTATCTCAATACAACATTTTCATCGCGCTGACGTCCGAGGGATTCTGTTCGCGCTTGGCTCGGCGCAGACGACATTTTTCATCGGTAAATCTATTTGCGCGCGGCTGCACTTTAAACGTTAATGCATATGCCGTCCGGTTTTCCATCCGACGTCAGTGTCGACGTGTGTTAAATTGCAGTTACGGATGATCACCTGGCGGCAGCGACGACATTGTCGTCGTCATCGTCGGGTCGCGCGCTAAAACACCCCGCCGAAAAACGTGACGCCGTGCATCCTTCCGTGTTTTAAATTAAATACCGACCCAAGGGGAACGGTGGATAGGACCAAAAGAGGATTTCGGCGAAACAAGGGGTTTCGACGTGTAAATGTATACGTCAGATCGCGGAATTCTCGAGAGTCGGAATATTTCGGGAATGTCGGGAAATAGAGTAGTTATAAGAATAGTCGCTTCGACGATCTTTCTTTAGAATAAGCATGCTAAAAACTTTTTTTCTTTTTCCCTCTTCCTCTCTTTTTTTCTCTATCTTTCACCGCATCGTCATTTTTTTCTTTTCTGGCTATTTGTTTCCATCGATTCGTCCTAAACTGGACGGGAGAAACGCGAACGGTTTCTTTTCTCTATCACAGAAGAAATTAAATTTTTCGTAACCGAAAATACGTAATCAATAGATGTTATTCACAACATTTAAATGCAGCCTGATTGACAATCCCTTAAATCTCTTTTTAAGTTGAATTGTTCACAGACTTTTTCTCGATCATAGATCGACCATAAATATCTCTAGGATAGACTTGTTTTAGGACTTGAACTATTATCGATGATGAATAAAATAAATGAAGACAATGATTTTTATATTCATAATATTGTATCTCTTATATTTTAAATAAAACATAGTAATATTCACAGTTATTTTCTTTATTTTGTAAAGTTGGGTGAGATAAGAATGCTCGTTATCGCATTTTAAAATTTATTTGCTTCATTCTTTTAATGCTCATTTTTCTCTTCCCATTAATATAATATAATTATCGCAAAGAAACAATTCCTGAGATTAGCGACACATTCGTCGCGTGCGTTTGCATCGACGAGTCATCTCCGCGATATAGACATCGGCAAGGGATAAGCAATTTGTTCGTGTGAGAAATTATCCACAGTAAACCCCTCCTTCGCAATAATCTTTCGTGCCACTCGACATGCCCCCGGCGACAAGCTCCCTCTCGGCACGAGAAGCTGCAATTAATATTTAACAAATATCGCTACGAATATCACTTCCGTCGAGAGATGACGTCGCGTCAGCTACGCGACGTCCCGCGGTCGGCTTATTCAAAGCAACCGGAAGCGTCGCGACAAAGATTAATTGTCGCGTGTGACTCGCGCAAGAATCGCGCAAGAACCCATTCAATTCGCTCGAAATCGTTTGTTTCGAACCGCAAGAACGGGGGGCTGTTTCTCCGATATGCGCCGACACCGTCGCGTAACAATCTCTCCGCGAGCGCGTTACTCTCTACGTCATTCTTACCTCATTCATCTATATCGCGACACCTGCACACCATCCTCGCCTTCTTGCAATGCCGGTTTTTGATATACGAGCGCCCCGAATGAGAAATATTGCGTAGCGTGACATTACATCGTCGATATGACACAAACATTATATGTTATAGGCTTGTGAAATGTAATAAAAATGTAAATACTAAGCGTATGCATGAAGTCGATGAGAGAAAGAGTCGACGGAGAACTTTTTTTTTAAACATCTACGTGTATTATTTCATGTTCACGAAATAATTATTAAATCTTGTAGCGCGAGCAATATTTTCTTGCAACAATATTTTAGCTTGCTCGAATTATTCTACCTATGTTTTATTATTCTACCTTTCTTAGAGCCACTACTGAAGTTCCTCATTTCTCGCGACCCATCCTGCGACCTCGAGTCATTATCTCAGCGAGCTTGCAGCCGTTGGCTTAACATCGCTTTAATCATGGTTTCCTACCGTAGTTGCCGGAGAAGAGAACAGACTTGACGTGTTCTCGAAATGTAACCGAAGAAGAGGAATAGCGGTGAGAATCGGGGAGAGAAGAGACGCGAAGACGAAGGGATGCGCGAGCGAAGTGTCCTTTCCGGTAGCGGCTTAATAACCTAACGAATGTGCAACGACTCACAGAAACCGACAGACGTGTTCTCGGCTGATGAACGAGCGGTGCCGTACGTTCGTGGAGCAGATGCGACCCTGTTCTTCCAACTGTTGTTCGCTCTGCTCTGTCGTTATCGAACGTGACGATTAATTAATCCGTAATTGCGGAACGCTTCTGCTACTCTCTCTCTCTCTCTCTCTCCTTCTCTCTCTCGACTCTGATGCGCGTAGGCATGAAATAATATTAATTCGTTTTAGCGTATCTTTTTCGATAGCAATGATTAAACTGAGTTAATAATAAATAAAACCAATCGCTTTCATCGACAATATAAAAACGATAATGAATCTGAGTAAGAATCCGTTGAGTTACGCTCGTTAGAGATATGTCTTTGTTCCCGTAATGAATCGTAGTGAATAAGCTGCTTCCGCGCCAAGAATTTATTTATTTATACGGCTGTGCATCTCGCATGGAGACACAATGCAAAACACCAGCCTCCCGGAAAAGTATCTTCTTCCTCGGCGATGTTTCGTTCTACGACGCCGCCGATGCGTTGGGTGTAGGAGGCAAGGACGCGAATAGGGTTGAGCACTGCTTAAGTTATCCGCGGAGGTAAAGTTGACTTCGTGCCCGGTAAGTAGCAACCAGGAAGGTCGTACGTCAGGGCCGTAAAGCCAGCTTGTCTTCCTGCTGCGTTCTAGTTTATCGTTCACGCGGAGGACACCCCTCACCCTCCCCCGACTCCACCCTCTCCACGACTCTCAACAGCCGAGTCATCTCGTCGCTTCGCTTCCACTCGATGTTGCACGCACTGCATGTCACAATAGCCCGTTTCGTGTGTCAAACCGGTAATATTGCCTAATCTCTCTGTCTATGGGCCACGTCTGTCGAACTCTCTTGCTTTAAGTATGCAAAAAATATATAGAGGAATGCTTCGTGCAAAAATAATTCTGTAATTTTTGGATGAATTTTGAGTCAATCTTTCCGTAAGGATTAATGCACAGTTGAAAAATTTGTGTCTTCTTGTTAAAAAATATGCCGGTTAAAATTTTTGTATTAAATATTTAACACATTCATTGTGTTAATTTAACATATTGCCGTTGTGTAATTGGACTCAAATGTTAAATTATTAAAACAACTGAAAAAAGTATGAAAATAACAGAAAATTACACAATAGATATGTTCCGTATTATTAATGACAGGATTTATCTGTTAAAATTTACAGAAAAAATGTTCATTTTATTCTATAATAAGGGTGAGAGTGATTACACACCGTCAATAACATTTTTCCAAGTTAATTTTATCATTAAAAATACATTGATTTTACGCAAAATTTCTTTCAAATCACTACAAAGTTTGCATTTATTTTGTGTTAAAATATTAACATAGTATTAATGTCACCATTTAATATATCCATATTATGTTAAATTAACAAAAAATATTGTGTGGACCGTTTGAGACATGCGATTTATATCAAATTTAAGCCAAATGTTTTAATTATGTGATAAATATAATTACGGAGCTATTTGACATGGAAAATTGCAAAGTTTTTAGCTGGGGTAAGCTTCGCAAATATAAATAACAAGACATTGTCTTTTTATTAGCTTTAAGTGGATATTATTTTTGGCAGAGATTCAACTCGAGACTTAATTTAATTTCTTTGAAGCGTAACAAAAATAGTCTTTTATTAAATTTTTGCTAACGAAAGTATAGTTCTAAAAATGTTTTCATAATATTTCAATATTTATTATAAAAATACCTTCCGATTTAGATATATTATAATACAGCACTTTATATTGACAAATTGATTCAAATTAGTTTTCTCTCTTTTTCATTCCAGAATCAAGGAATTTTATAATTAAAATATCTTTTATTAGAGTGATGGCATGTTATATATCAAGATCGAGATTTTAAATTAGCTCAAAAAGCATTTGCTACATTTTTCCCATCCTACGCACTTTTTCTCTTTAATTGTGTAAACGAAAAATTGCTCAATAATCTATTGCGTTACAAGAGATATTTATTGATCTTAGATAAAAGTATGCGAAGACAATATTTTCTTTTATTATCGCGAACATATACCAGGCGTCGGAACTTAACAAACTTCGATAACAAATTTCGGTACAACAATCGTAAGGTGTAATTCCGACGAGACTCTGAAGCGAGAGGTTAAGCATACAAATTGCCTCGCAGTGCAAACAAACTTACATTAACGAAGTTTACCTCAGAGAACTGGAGTGACGTGAGTCATATGGGAGGAAAGTGGCTGGAAGATTGAGTCAAAGTTTTATTTGCCGTGTAGCAACTTCGCTACGCGTCATTCGCTGTCCAAACTTTTCAAGTGCGTGCTGTGTGACACCTTATCATATAAGTTTGTTATGTAAGACAAAATAACTTACTCATAAAGGACCGCGAGGTACCTTATTGTCTAATTACAATACATTTCTTTTACAGAGAGAAAAAGAAAGAGTTTTCCGATTAAAATTTTAGATAAAAAAAATTGGGATATTTGTACAAATAAATAATATCGTTGTACAAAATATGAGTTAATAGTAAAGATTTTAGAAAGCTAATTAATTAAACCAGTCACATGAGTCAGTTACAGAAACTAGTCAATATTAACGAAACAAAGGTACGGCAAAGTGACTTTAAAACTTGCAGAAAATCGTGTTTAGCTTGTTTAATATATGAAACTTTCGGTCTTTGAATAGTTTTTTAACTATTCATAGCGTGCTAAATACAACGTGATCGAACAAGATATATTTGCCAAATCTATTAATTAGTTATCATAATATAAAAGCGGAATTATGAAAAAGTTATTTGTTGAAAAATATTTATATATTAATGTGTTAAAAATATACCTGCACCAATTAAATTAAGAAAATCGCGAGAAAAAAATAATGGTGTGAAATTTTTGCACAGAGTAAGAATAGATTTGAGATATATCAAAGAATTAATAAATTGAGGGTTCGTATGTGTAACTTTCACAGCATGTAAATTCCATGACGGAATTCTCGAGTTGATTCTGTCCTAGAGAAGGTCTCGCACGATCCTAGCGTGTCTCTTCTAGGTTCGACGCTTCAAATCGCGGTGGGCGCGGACCGGGAGAACGTGCCACGTCCGATCGAGGTTTCAGGATGCCATAGCTAACGTTATGGGCCGGTTATTACTCAGAGACTCAGAGCATCTCGAGTGTCGCGCGAGCTGATGCGAGATCGCTCGGAACGTGACGGTCGCGATGTCAAAAATGTCGATGTTGGGTGTAAGATTGATGCCTAACGTGCCAAACATGTCAAGTGTGCGAATAAATGTATGCGAACGTCTTGCTCTTGTTCCGATATGTATATGGAATATCTTTCGGTATATAATTATAACCGCACATTTTTTTAAATAATTATTACAAACGATAAACACGATACGATATGTTTAAAAGAGATTTAAAAAGACCGGCAATTTTTCACATTATTAACGTTTACTATGGACGCTTTCGCGACAATGCATAATAATATTATTTTTATATTTTGATAATGCATTAAATCACATGATCAATTAACATCATTATACTACCCCTTTACAAAATAATGACAATCAAAACGTAATTATATGATTTAGTTTTAAAAGAAGCTAATGTTCGTATGTGTGTAAAAAAATCAGAGTATTTTTATATATATTAAAGAAATTTTTATAAAAAAGTATATTGTAACTAATAAAAAATTTAACAAAATACCGATTTCAAAATCGTAATTTAAAATTCTTGCTCTCGAAAAGAAGTACTTTTTATTTGAAATTTTTCACCGAAATGCATTACTTAGAATTTACGGTGCGGTTAGCTAATGAAATTACTGACCGGCAAGTGAATAGTGCGTGTAAGTATTGATTGTATAATGTGTCGGACAGAACAAGTATCGTCTGCTTACAATATTTTCCGTGATATGTTGCTCACCAGCCTATGCTCGTCATTATATATCCCGTATTGTCGGTACAGTTACACGATACTGAATTATCGATGTGAATATCGAAATCAGACACGAATATAATATATAATAACGTTCATAATAAAACAATACACGCGCGATGAATATCCCTTCGTGGCTGCATTTCAGTCACCGCATTTCAATGTTAAACCTGCCGCGATCATAATTTAAATGTTAGTTATATTATCGAAGTCCATCGACGCTTAGTCCCTCGGAAACATTTAATTACCACTCTTTAATTATTTATCAGATGAATCTATATCAAACTCCAATAGCAAATAATTAATCGCGCTTAAATTCATTTCGTCGAGCTTCACGGCATCTATACTATTTTTTTTCCCTTCATCGTTTTTGTATTATTCTTTGAAATTTTCAAATTTCTTGACACACGCATTTATTATTCCTCGGTTTGTAACACTAGCAATAAGTGTCTGCGGGGCCCGTCTACGGGTTCTCCTTCGGCCGGGGTATGCGGGGGGGCCCGTCTGCACGCGGGCCCGAATCTCGTCGTTTTTACATCGCCGGTGTCTGGCCGGGCGACTTTCTTTGCCGCGTGCCACGCATTTTCGGTAGGAATCCACACCGGCAGTCGAGCGAGGTGGTCGCCCGTGCACACTAAATCCTGATTAGTTTAGCCAAGTGGTTTAGTCGATCTACCGCGACGATCCAGAGGAACCGAAAAGCCCGTTTAAAACCTTTAACTCGCGACACACGAACGCACACTTATAACCTAATTGTGTCTTATAAAAAAATGCTTGCTCTCTTGTTAAATTATCCCATTTTAATTATGTTGAGACATATATATATATATGAATAGCTTAAAATAAAAAGAACGTAATTTTTTTTGCATATGCTTTCTTCCAAATTTCATGGATTATGGAGGAGAAAATTTCCCGTAAAAAATAAAAAAAAAAAAAAAAAAGAAAATAACGCAATGCTGTAACATAACTAAAGTTCGGAATAAAAATCCAGAGGAACAATTGCAAACGTTTTCTCGCTGATCAGTGATCCGTGTGAGCTTTACGAATTGTCAGCAACTTTTGTTGCTAGCTCGTCGGCAACGAATGCCTGATGCAGCAATTTTATTAACTGCAATTAAGGCCGTTCACGGTTATTCAGGCGCTTCTCGCAAGATTATTGGCGAGTGGGAGAAAAATCGGATGATAAAAATAAATATGTGCGATGGATCCGTTTATCTTTCGGCGCAACGTTATTTATACACACCTGGATTTGGCATATGATACATAGTTTATTGCACTTCTATACCGGTGCTATTACATGTAAAAGAAGATCGCTTCGAAAAATTGGCAATTACATTGTCTGCTTGTATTTGGAAAACAATTTAAAAAAATTCGCGCGGCGTAGATATAACGATAACCAATCAGTGTGTATTTATATAAATTTAATGTGAGAAATTTATTCATAGCTGCCTGATTGCGACAAATGACGGTAATGACGCTGAATTGGGAATCTAATTATGTCTACTTATCTTATTATCAGTAATATTGCCGTTCGACTTCATTACTGTCCGATGTGAAATTTTGGCAAATAGCAATTCATGCGTGCGCGGTATCCAAATATTCGTTTTGCAGAATTTAACGATCTATTCAACTATATGTAACTTAACTTGAACAATTTGTTTTTCAAATACAAGCGGATAATTGCCAATTTTTCGAAATGATCTTCTTTTACGTGTTGCACAAAATTTCTAATCCATGCAAGATGATTTCAATTTATTTTGGGTTAAACTTTACACACACACAACTTTAATTAGAGTTAGATTAATAAAAACTTTAAATGAGTTTAATACAGCGTGATCTTGTTGTCGGATAGGAGATTAAAAATTAAAATCTCGTGTTGTGTTCGGGGGTTAAACTTTGAAAATAGAATGTTACTAATCTAACTTAATTAAAATTAAGAAATTTAACACATAATATTGGTTTCTTTTCTAAAAATCTAAAAAAGTCAATATAAACCAAACTGTCTGAACGTTTTAAGATTCAATATTTCCAAGAAACATCTAAATTTAATATTGTCATCTTTTTTTTTCAAAACCTAAAAAAAATTGATTAATTACTGCAATGAATCTTTTAAAGCTACAATCGAACGCAGATCGCAAAATAAAGTCGGAATACCGTGCAACTTACAAACTTTACGCAGCGTGTAAAAAAAAAACGGGAGAAAGCAACCCATAGTTATCGCGTTATGACTGAATAGCGACACGATTGTCGTTGTAATTGTCGACGATAATAATTACGATCCGGTAATAAAGGCCAGCGAAATGGCCAACCATGAAACTTGCTGTATCATTCGCGATTCCCGTTGAATCTCTTTGAAAAAATTAACGACTGATCCAACTCACGGCCACCCCTGCCGTACCAGTCGCGTCGCTGTCCGATTTGCATTTTCGTCCCGAATAACATCCGACGAACGTATTTCCGCGTACGTGACGCCGTATGCATAATGCCCTTACACCGTGTTTTCATAGCTCGTAGAAGGACTTCTATGGACTCGCCTCTCGCCTGATGTTCCGCCCGTTGAACTGCGTGAGACAGAGTGGAAGATGTCGCCGCGCGACTACAGAAGGAGAAAGAGACGGTTTTACCCAGACGCGGACGCCGTACGTGTGTTAAATTATCGAGCACTCCTCTGGGTTTAATTACTTTTGTCTCGCCACCGCGTTGCGACGCCGTCCACCACGATGGCATCTCCTCGAACTGGCTGGTTCCGATGGGAACCAACGTGGCTGTTAATTCAAGTAAACCGCGTCCGTACGTCCCCAAGGAACAAGAACGTTGTGATCATAGTTCTTCATCCGATGGATCTTTTTATGAACACTTAGATCGGAATTGATAATTTGTTTTCGTTACCGCTCCACATATGCATGATTACTACTTTGAGAATTTTTATATAAAAATTATTATATTCTCTTCTTATTTTCCTATCAATATCAGATGTCAAAATCATATCTTTTCCGTAAAAGCAAAATTTATAAAATTAATTATTCGATTATAATTTATATTTTCTTACGAAATCTGAAAATGTATACTGAATCGTGCATACGTATATGCATGGTTAGACAAATTATCAGTGGCGCTATTAATCGCGAATAGCGTTCTATGAGAAAACCTAATGCAACAACATGCGTCAAAAAAATGTAGAAAGCGTTTTAATGAAAATTATGAGTGCTACAAAACGTTAATTTTCATCACGGCGTGTGCGACCGAAAATTTACGCGATCACCTGTGTAGATATGAAAATGACAAATCACGATGGCCGACCAAATGTTTTCGCAGGCTTGACGGATAAACCAAACGAGAAACATGGAACGCATAAATTCGTGCTGCTTGTATCTACGATAAAAACAATCGCAAGATGTACGATATGTAACAAGAATACATGTCCAAAATCGCCGCGAACTGACGAATGATTACTAAATTAATTTGGCAGCTTTATATCTTCGAACGTAATAAATCGAGTTACTGCTCATTTCGACGGGCGCGATCGTATGAAATCGATGGCGAGTGCATTGCAATGTGCAACAACTTTAAGAGATTACATAGAAAACGTTGGACATTTCAGATAACATGTTGTAAAAGAGTCACTATTTTATTAATGTTTCTCGTTGTGATTAGTAGAATCGGATGACAATTTATTTTTGCTCTACATCGTTCTTATGATATTGTGCTTTCTAAGTGTTATAAGATATGCATTTAAAATGTAAAATTAAGTAATAATAATAATAATAATAATAATAATAATAATAATAATATTTATTGTGCAACAAAATATATTATGTCGAGGACAACAAAAAAATAAAATACTTGATTGCAGCGACAAGAGGCGAAGCGATAGCCAACTAATATGATGTCCAACCTATATATCCACTCTTAAAAAAGATTTGTTAAATTGATACTCGCATGTATTGTTGCCCCTTTTCTACAATGCTGATTAGTTATTTCGACATTTCGCTGTCCATTACTTCACATCAATAAAAGCCTATCATAGCTGAGCCGCGTATTTGACAGTTTAAATATTAAGTATGTGTGTATAATTTTGATTTAATTGATTTTGAAAAAACGGGTGATTAGAGTTAATATGTAAGTAATTTTATAAATATGTGTGTGTGTAAAAAAAAATTAATTAACGCTGTTAATGATTAAAACTCCATGGATTCGAAAAAACATGGTAAAAACTATAGTAAAATATAATAATTATAATTAGAATAGACTTCTGTTCCTCAGAAATCGATTTTTCGTATGTCGTATCATATATCAAGATATTTCTAAGTCCCGAAGGGAGTACGAAAATATTTTGGAGCTTTTTCTCTCTATTCTCGCGATTACCGTCATTTTTGCTTTCATTTTATTTCATATTATTATATTATATCGGTAACTATTAGCGTTTTCGAGTGAAGCAGATTTGATCGCTTTGAGAGCAATTAAATCCAATTTGCTATGGATATCGACCAAAAAGAAGTGCATGTTGCCATGTAGGTTTCGAGAGAATCTGATTAATATAAATATAAAATGCATTAATAATATAAATAATATAAAGTTCATGCCCTGTTTTTGACGCTATTTTTGCTTCAAAGCACAAGATTTTTTGCCCTTATGAAACATCAAACGCTTACTCGAAGTATTTTATTAATTAATCTAATAATTCAAGTACCCCTAATAATCCATTCACTGCCCGATTTATTTTTCAATTTATTTTCACGCCATTTTATACGAATGTCGCGATCAAAAATAACATATATATTCTATCTCGCGGATGTTTTAACAGGATAAAATGGGTCTTGTAAGTATATATATATAATTTGCCGATTTTACCAACGACTCTTTGATATGAAAACACACACGGTTAAATTTGTGTGTGAGAATATTTTTACAATACATATTTTAGAAATAAATATAAATATATATGTGTTAATTGAACTAATTTCTATATATTGTCATTATACGTATTCTTCCGGTAATTTTCCATGTAATTTACAAAAAAATACATATTTTATATAATTTACACACAATTATAATAAATACAATTTTATAATATAATATAATACAATTATATACAATTATAATTACAATATTAGATTATAATTAAAATACTTTTATAATTATAATTATGCAATTTACAAATTGATGATGCGCTATCAGTATCAAATAAATATATTCAATTTATACAAATATTTTATAATGCAAATAATTTGATACTGAAAGCATACACATACTTGGACTTATACATATTTACATTATAAATTGTACAATATATAGATATGTATTTTTGTAATATTTTTAACATAAAATATACATTATAACATGTTATGTTTTATAATATTATCGTGGTTTATTTTTTAAAATTTTCCTAAAAATTTAAGTTGAATATTATTATATATTTTAATCTTATTTCTAGCTTTTCCTTTAATATCCTAATGGTCCCTGTAGCCCTAACAATCCTACTTGCTGGCTGAACCAGCGGAGATTTAAAGAACGTATCCGTAACCGCGTGCCCTAACCGCGTGCCCTACTCGCGTGCCCTAACCGCGCGCCTTACTCGCGTGCCCTAATCGCGTACCCTAAACGTATCTTATGTATCTCTTACTACGCATTTTGGCCTGTATTGGCCGCCTTTTTTGCGTAGCCTATATTCATTCTTCGGGCCAGTTGGACCTACCTTTTGTTGCTCCTGGCCACTTTCTGGATCGATCTCTAACCAGAGATCGAAAAAGGAGGTACATACTCTTTATATCGCCGGCTATTTATTGCCGCTGGCGAATAAGCGCAAGATTTTTCTTGCGCTGATAAGAAGATAAACTCCTTCTTTTGCCGGGTAATTATTGTTGCCGGCAGATGAGCGTAAACATTTCACGCTCGTTGACGATCTTGCAATTTTACGATCGTTCGTTAGACGTTCATACATTTATTTTAAATGAGATAAAGCCAAGTTATCAATCAAAATTTTGATAAATTATGATAAATATATAAATTTGATTAAAATTTATGTAAAAATTATTATTTTGCATGCCAAATTTTATAGCTGGTGCGTACAATAATAAACAGATACATAAATATGAAACAATTTCATAAATTCTAAAAAGATTTTTTTAATAATAAAAACATTTTGGATGTATGTAAAAGTTTTTCTTTCTAATTTTCTTTTGTTTAATTCATTCAAATAATGAAACCGAATTAATGCGCGTACGCGATTTTTAACAACCAATATATAAATAGTAAATGCTCACCTTATACAAGTATATTTTAAATAAATTTTAAATATTTTAAAGATAAATTTTCTCGCATTTCCGACTTTTTATTTAGAATTCTGGGCATCCTCCGAGTAGCATCCCACGAGATATAAAAGAAACTCTTAACATTTTTACGCTCCAACCAATATTGCAAGAGATATCACCGTTTTTCGTTTGATATTTTGCGAAAACCTGGCAGTATACCTATCATCGGGCGATTATATGAATGTGAAAGAATTAATTAACTTTGTTAATGATTAAAACTCCTTCGAATTCGAAATAACGCGGTTAATATTATAGGAAAACATAATAATTATAATATATCTCCGCGTTTTGGAAATCACAATTTTTCATATGTGTCATATAAAGATATATCCAAGTATTGGGAAAGGTAGAGTTTTCCGTATTTCCCGTTTTTTATTTAGAGTTCTGGGTAACACCCCACAAAATATAAAAAAAACTTTTAACATTTTTATACTCAAACCAATATTGCAAGAGATATCGCGATTTTTTATCATTTTTATCTATTATCATTTATAAAAACTAAATGGCGCATTTTATAATATTTTATATAACACACACATTTTGTAATATTTAACTTGTAATATTCTAGTACCCGTAAATATGATAATATGTGAACAGAATGTTAGAATGTGTATATACACAATATGTATATTAAAACTGAAATGACAATAAATAAGCAGAACTGATGAAGTAGAGAATGAAAGTAAAAGTAAAAGTAGAAATAAAATAAAAAATATAATAAAATAATAAAAGTAAGAAAAATCGTAAAATTACGCAAAATTATGAGAAATGTAAACCGTCGCGGCAGACCGGAAGGAGGAGTGAGAGGGTGAGGAGCGGATGCAGGAGGGAAGGGAATTAAAATGTTTTACGGCTGTATAAGTAGTTTCCTATGTAAAATTAAGCCACTTTTCTCACCTAGTATTGTTAGCACTCTGAGCCCATTGCTGTTATTATTATAAAATTAAGTTTCAAATAAATCGAGAACAACATCAAACTTTTAAATATTTCGTCTAGATGCGCGACCGATTAAAGCATGCAGAGGCTAATTAAATCCAATCAGGCTTTTGCGAAAAGAAAGTATATTCAACATTGCAAACGAGAAACGTTATTTTAAGCGATTTATTAACAAAAATTTGAAATCATAATCAAAGTGTCTTTGCTTAAAAGCGAGTTTTCGATTTAAATCCCAGAATAGCTACGTAGAAAGCATAAAAACCGTTTTTCCATTTGCGGGAAATGGAAAAATCACTTGTATTTTCGGCAACACATTTGCCTGTCGGGCAAGCACGCGCCTGGTAAAGTTCGAACGCTCATCTTTTATTCGCGATAAGGCGCTTCGACCTAAGTCGGTTACGTCGATCGTCGGGGTGTCTTCCCCGCGCTTCGTTCCGGGAGGGATGCTCTCGATCCGTCGCCGCGCGGTGCCGCCCCTCAAAGCAAACTCTCGTTATATTATCAGGCATGAAGAACTTTGTACTTTGCCGAGGCGCGCTCAGCCGCCCTCGGCGTTATACGCCTTCGCGATTACGCTATCCGGCAAGAAATATCGACGCTTCGTTTGGGGAGAGACTAATGAAAAATGTGGCGCGCGAGAGGGTATCGTTCGGGTCAATCGAGGGCTGATCCTCGATGACTTCTGCCGTTTACGTCTGATTTTGTTAGGGACGTTCGAAAAGTTCGTAGAGTTTGCCAATCCGCAATTTAATCGAGCGATTAAATAGACTCGATACATTTTGAGCATTATTCTTAAATTGTAAGAGGTAAAACGAGTAACATTGAATGAGATATTAACAAATTACTGATTAGATTATATCATTAAACTAGAAATAATTGCAATATTATTGTTTATCTCTTGAATACTATGAAGTCGATTTTGAAGGATTCGATTTTAATATACTATAGGATTTTATTTTTTAAGAATATTAGAAAAAAATCAATGTATATAGTTGAAAGAGTTAAATTCAAATTAATTTCTATTATAGTAATTTTACGTAGCAATTAAATTATATTAGATAATTAATATATTAATATTAATAACAATCAGGTCTTATTTCTAAATGGTAGAAAATTAATATTTGACAAAAGTATTTTAATATTGTCTACCAATTGAAATCCATAAATGAAAAGCAGCTTGATATATGCAATACCATTATATTTACGTCGCGATGCGATGGTTTCAATTTTGGTAGTATAATAGTATTAGAATGATATTATTTTGAGCGCAAATTTTGCAAAGATGCGCGCAGTGAATTAACATTAAGACCTAATTTAATTAAATTGTACCGCAAACTTGGCGCAGAAGTAGCTGTTTGCTAAATAATAGAGGAACCTCGTCTTCAATAGCGGTTTGTGATCCCATTAGATTCCTTCGTGATTTTC
Source organism: Formica exsecta (assembly GCF_003651465.1). NCBI lineage: Eukaryota > Metazoa > Arthropoda > Insecta > Hymenoptera > Formicidae > Formica > Formica exsecta. Next base: position 648,054 of record NW_021849528.1, read on the forward strand.
TCAGGAGTGAAATTTCCGCGAGGAATCGATATAACTACGTATGAAAGCGCGAACAGTAATCTAATTTGCTTCGCACATATATAAATGGTCGCATATTAGTGAATATACACATGTGTGCCTTTTCTATCTCAGTCATGCACGTTTTTCGCCTAACTTATCGAGCTTAAAGGTTTCGCACAACACAAGCTTCTGAGTTAACGCAGAAACAATTCAATCTCACATAGTAAAATAAATTTTTATCTCTCCGCGTACAATGTGGAAATAATAGAAGAGGTTATAATTTTTGATACTCGACAGTTTTAGAGTTATGCGAATATGTCGAATGATTGCATTTTTCTTGATTCGACTTGTATTTTATGAATATCCATACATTTTTAGCATCAACGTTACAGCGCGTTATTTCATGTAACGATCATTCATCTAATTGTAAGTAACAACCTCTTCACTCGCAGCCCTCTAAAAGGATTCGGGGGAGGGGGAGTGGAAACGGACGAACAAAAAGGAGGAAGCACATCGGAAAGCTGATTCATCGCTTTTACGGGACGGCGGCGAACGGAGGGGAAGATAACTCGTTTGTCTCTAGTCGTATCCGATGGATTTGGCTTCTTATCGGACAATTCGGAATGAACTTTCCCTTTGGATCAGGGACGGAAGTTTGTTTCGCTATTTGCCGCCGTAGCGGCGTCTCGCCGGGAACGGCCTGGGGAGGAAATTATTTGGAGGAAGTTCCTTGTAATATCGGAATTCGTGGGGGTCGAAGGAATGCGTCGTCGTCGACGATGGCGGTGGCAACAAACAGTAGCGCGGCAAAAGGGTTTTCGTTGGGAAACTTTGGTCCTCTCACGAATCTTTCTAACGTAGTTTCATTCCCCCCTCGGCGAAACGACCAGATAACGAGTGGACTCTCGCGGAAATCTGGCGCGACGATTCCCGTGCGCGGTAATCATCGATTTCTTCGTGCTTTCCCATACGCGCGATATTATATCCGGCGAACTGATAAAGATGCCTCGCCGGAATGGCGGATATAAATTCAAAAGCGTCCCAGCACGCGCTCTTAATTGCTAGGACACAGAGAGAAAGATATGGTAAAAGATTCCAGTGTGGATAAAACAGCCCGCGGTTAAGGAAGAATGTTGACGTTGGCATGCAAATAGTTGCACAATTTTTTAAGAGAGCAGTACCAAGAAGTTATGTATATATGTCTGTCTACATAAAAATTTTATTTACAAAATTACAAAATTTTTATTACCGTCTCTTCTTCTAGGAAAAAAACCGAATTTAGTAAGCAATTATTTTTTATGATTAGAACATTTGGTCGCTAATTATAAGTTAATCTATATATTTTTAATCACATTGTGTTATTTGTTGTAGAAGGATGCTGAAATAACTTATTAATTTCATCCTTTACTCTACGAACGGCCGAGGCAGGAAATGTGGTTATCTACTCGCCGTTAATCTCATAATTCTGAGATGCATTAACGTTTGATGAAAGATTCAGTCGTTTTAATGAGATGCGAATGCGCGCAAAATTTGTGCGCTGGTCGATGAATATTTAATTGACCATTTCAATCTTTCTCTCTCTCTCCCTATCATCAATGCTGAAATATGTCATCCTATTCGAAATCTCTGGACACTGATATAAATCGTTCAAATCAACATTTCACCGCTGTAACTTTATTATCACTCGTTACATTTTGACTATGATATTCTTTATAAATATTTACATGAATAAATTTTTAATATTTGTCCTACAACGTCAAAACGATTTAATTCCATTCTTAAACAGTCAAGTTTCTTTTTGAATGAGCAATTCTTTTTATTCATGTCAGCTAGAATTTCATAATATGAAGAAAATATGAAAATAATGAAATTAATGTAAATTATGTAAATTAGTATAAAATGTATCTCTCTCTCAAAAATATAAAAAAAAAGAGAAAGAAAGAAAGAGATTTCCAAGCTAAACTTATTTGAGAAATTTTCTGAAAAATTAAGGGACAATTTTCTTTTTAAGAAAAAAAACGGATAGGACGCCGCTATAATCTCTTTGCAACACTAATATTTAACATTAGGTATTTTAATAATCATACCACGAATTAAATTTTACTTTTATCATGGAAGCTCCACTTTTAAATAGATATGTTAATATAGTATCGCTGAAGAACTTGCTTTTTCGAGATCTTAATTAAGAAAAATAATCAGCAAAATTAAAATTTTTCCTTAAACTTATTTGTTTAATAAAAAATAAATAATTTTGTACAAGAGGGAAAAACTAATTAAAAGAGTTATGAAAATGGAACTTTTAAAACTGATATCGAGATCTTGAGGTATTCTATAGATTTATGAAAATAGATCAATATATATATAGCACACTTTATGATTTATTTATAAGTAAGAAAGTGTTGTCTAATAAATAATGGCGCACACACAACACACACATATAACTAATTTGTGCGGTTGTCCGTTTTTGTCGGAGAGATCGAGTCTTATAAATCAAGAACATAAATCGCATCGCGTATCTTTGTAGTACGTTGATATTAAGCGAGCATTGCCCGTAGACAACACGCGAACACTGCCTTCTGCAACGTAGTATTACTTGACTTGTACTATTGTCAATATGTCTCCTCGTTTATTTTATCTCGCTTTTCTTTTGTGTCATTTTGGCGCCTCTGATACAATGTGAAATTGCTTTATCGATTTAAAGACTAATAGATTTATAGCTTCTGTCATGGAAATTCCGTGGGAGAAAAAAGGAAGATAAATTCTTCAAGCTCATGCGCAATACTAAATTAATACACTCGTGGGCTTCTCATATTATTTATAAATTGCAGAAAATTATCCTGAAATTATCATAAAATTATCATGAAATTTTTTAGTACGATTAATATTACCCTATTAAAAATATTCATGTGTGTATTGAACTAACTTGTTCATTGGATGTAATTACGTTAATTTGCTTTAAAAAGTTTTTTGGCAACATTAATATAATTGTATAAACAGATATATACTTTTTTGACATTTTAGAGATATAAGAGATCTATTCTAAAATAAATAATTTATATTTATACACGCTATATATAACCGATACCGATGAATAAATTTAATAACGGAATTTTTTTCCGTGAAATTAAACGCGTTTCCGTTTTTCTCCTTCGAGGCTTCGAGACGATTATTTTCCGGAACAATTCTCCGAGATACCTCACGAACAGAATAGAATTGCGGCGCCGATTTCACGGCGCGGGTTTTACTTTCCACATGCCTCGTCCTCGTGCTCTCCTACGTATTGCCGATGAAATCCATAGTCTTTCCGCGAACGCGCGTTTATCTATTCGTGGCGCGTTCAGCCTTCGATCCTCTAAAACGCGATCCATACGGCGCGAAGAAGCACCGATTGGCTTCCTCCCTCGACCTCTGAGATAGGATTGACTGCAGTCGGTGGATTTTCCGAGCGACGCGATATCGACGTTCCGGTGGATTTCACGCGGATCCGACAATGGGAACCGCGATGGTGCGGGGCACGACTTTTCTACGACTCGGCGAAATAAATTGAAATCCCAAGGGCGGCGGCGGCGGCGGCGGCTACGATCCCGTAATTTGCGGCGCAAAAGGAACTCCGTAGAGACGGGCGTTTAACGTCATCCGCGCGCGCGGACGCAGCGTTGTTCCTTTCCAGCGAAACTATGAAAAATTTCCGCGATGTCTGCCGTCGACGATAAGGCTAATAAATTACCATGCATTCGTCTTTAGCTCCTCTATCCGAGTTTGCGACCGCGTCGCGAGCGCCGTCCATTACGACGCATCGCGTGAAATATTACAGTGTAATTCTGTCGAGTGTCACTGGGACAGGTGCACCGATATAAATGACTGCTGAATCTGTGCTTATTTTCTGTGCAGCTGTGTATGGTGCAAAGTAATATTTTTCTAAACAAGAAGACACGGTAATACCATACCGTCTTTTTATTAAATAATATATATATATATATATATATATATATATATATATTCTTTTAATATTATTCTTTTGTTGTCATTTTTATTTAATTGTAATATAATGTCATATTAAAACGAACATGTACTGAAATTAACATTTTTTTCTTTTTGAGTTCATCAATTCTATCAATTTTAACATTTTTCTCTTGTTAATAATGTTAATAGTAAAATATGTTTTCTTTTTTTTTTAACAAAGGAAATTAATTTTTTAGCAATATCCTTAATTTTCGCAGTATTAATTTCGGAGCTGCGATTTATCATTATTAATTATTCTAGATTATGCTTGTGTTTTTACTTATAACGCGAGGAAAAAGAATGAAAGAAATTTTGTTTAACCGAAACCTAATATTGAGTGACATGCAATTAATATCTATTACTTTTTTATTGCATATTCTTTATAATTTAAGACTCCACTTTTTTATTACATCAGATAGAAGGCTTTATAATTTTTTTAAATTAAAGTCCTGTTTTTTAAATCTATATGGACTGTCGTGCAAATTCTCTCTACTCAGCGCTAAATATTTCACAGCGGAATCTCCGGCAAGGAATCGGCCGCGACAAATCGCGAAACACGGCAACGCGTCGCGTCGAAACACTCCCGAAACTGGAAGTTTGCAAATTCAATTTCCCGATTCCAGGCGGCGGCGCATATTTCGCCGTCTCCGACGAAGTACGCGAAGCGCGTAAAGCCGGCGGACCGCTAAGGAGTTCTCGCCCACAAACGCGGCCGCCTTTCAACAGAGTTTCCTCTGCCCGCGAAAAGGATAACAGCAGATTGTTTCGCATGCCGAATATCTCGCTCTTATGTGCCACGCATTCGAATCTTTATCGCAGATAAATTTCGCAACTATTCACGACGCGATTAGGATAAATTGACGAAGAGGGCGAATCCGCGAGGAGGATTATTGCAAAAACAGTTTGGAGAAGATTAGAAAGTGACGGGCGCTTAAACACTTCTCTAATTTACTTAGGATTATTCGACTTTGTCATTTTTACCAATATGTAAAGAATATGTGATAAAAATTACAGAAAAATAACTAAATATCTAAAAAATATGCATATTATATCTATTATTAAGAAAATAGAAAAAATATTAAATAATAAAAATATTAAATAGTTAAATAAAAATATTAAATAGTTGACAATTTGTTATAAAAATGTATAAAATTTACTTTAGATAATCGTTATAAAATTTGGGCAGGATTCTATTTTATATGTCGGATAATATATGAAAAGCATTGAAGAGATAAAATATATATCAGGAATAAAATACACATCTATATTAAAACATGCAGTATACAAAATTATAAATAAGCTTCCGTTTTGAATTTTATCGCAAATTATAGAAAATGATCTTTTTAGGAAAGCGCAGTTAAATTAATTTTTTTGTGAAATGTTATCTTAATGCTTAGCCTGTGACATAAATAAATTGTGTATTATGGAAAGAATATATACTGTGTTATTTTGTCGTAGATAACGTGTAGAATCAGATTAAAAGTGAGAGATTGAGTATATTTTTTATATATTTTTTTCCGTATATATCGATGTCAAAAATAAAATTTACCGTAATTGTATCGGTTTCAATTGCTGTCCGAGACCCGACACGGCATTATTTCGAGCGATCGCGTCGCATTAGAGCGCACTTCTGCGTGAGAGAGCCGCGCACTCGGCCGGGCTCCTTTTGTTTTTCTACGGCCGGCTCGCGCGATGCATTTGGTAGCCGATTCGACCATATAAAGCGACAAATGTCCTTTTACGGCGACCATTGCCATCCAGGGACCGCGTGCCGGGAGAGTCCGAGTCCGGTATCTTATGCCAGAACTTTCCTAGTACCGGACGAGTCGTTTCTCCAGCACGGGCGTTTGATTAAAATTCTTAATGATCTCCTGCTTGGCCACGACGAAATCGAATAATCTCTGCGACATATTTCTTCTTCGTTTTCAGTGAATTCTGAACGCTGGAAATGAAGAGTTTGCTACGAAAATTGAAAATTCTTTAATGTCATATATGATTTATCACTTGTTTTTGATATTTGTTCTTGAATCTTTTATGTTTCCGCGCACATAGAATGTTATAAATTATAAGATTTACTAATAAAGATAATTTAAGGTTTATTAATAAAAATAGGCTTTATATATACAAGGAAATTTTAAAAAGGTCTTAATAAATAAAATTTTTTTAAATAAGATATATATACAATCAAAAGTATAGAATAGGTAATAGTATAAGGTGATAATCACACTTTGATCTATAAGTCAGAAACTTGTATGTGTCGAGATACATCTTCTATTTTGAACTGAAAAATATGTTTGGGGTGATCTCTGTATCGTTTATTCAACCCTCGATACGATCCGTGAGTACCGTTCTTTGCTGCCGCATTTGATTTTCTTCTCCGTAAATCTCCGTCGAGAAGACTGACTCTCGTTAAGCGCTTCACAAGAGAAAAATACTGTTGAACCGAGTCGACGTCTCGGTGGACAAATGGAACCGAGCTTATTCACGATCCTAGCTACCGTCTCGTATACCGGCGAAATCTCGTACTACTTTGTATAATAATGCAAGAAGCATATTTTTCTACGATGACTCCACTTAAAGCGCTATAACTTTACTCTTGGAATTATGCGTTTTACTTTTATTTAACAATATTTTATTTTTATTTGACAATAAATTTCTGGCATAAAAAGAGCACTAAAAAATGTGTTGCTGCAAAAATGAATAAATTTTTATTCTTAGTTTAATTTTGAGTCAACATTTTTCTATCGTATTTTAATTTCGATTATCTTGTGTGTGTGTTGTGTATACGTTACAACTTTTCAATTTTTTAAAATCTATCTTTGATTTTGTATGAGATCATGAAACGATATTATTTATTGGGTTGAACGGAAGTTCGTTCCGTTTTTTACTAAGAGATGACGACCGAAAAATCGGCACGAACTTACCGTTCAACCCAATACAATAACTTTGATCTCATTTCAAAGATAATTTAATTCTCTACAACTTTTGTTTCGGTACTTTTTGTTAAAAGACGCATACTTTCCCTGATATTTGTAGAAATGTAAAAAATAACCGTAATTTTAGAGGTTTTTGGGCGCTAACTTTTTAAGGAAGCATTTTTCGACCCATGTTTATAGGAAACTTTTTGTTCGGTATTAAATTATCTTTCAAATGAGATCAAAGTAATTGTACAATATATTTTCAGAAAGACAAGAGAAAGTTTCAAATATAGAAGATCGATCGCGGAGTCTCGGATGCGTCCCTGTGTTCGTGACGACAAAAGGAGATCACTCCAAAGAGGTAAGCCCTTGTACAGACAGTCATCGTCATCTTCTCTCGCTCGCGCCTTTAATTCAGGCCTTGCGCCTTTCTTCGTTTACCATTTGCGCGGATCTCTTTCTTTTACGTGATGTATACACACCCGCACGCATTCGTGCGCGTGTTGACGTTCTTCACATATAGCTGCCGCTTGAAGCGTGTACGACATATTAACTGTATCTTCTACGACGCCTAACGCACGCGTTTATAGCGATTGCAATAATTTTTCAGTAATAATCGAAAATTACTACAGCAAAATCCCAATTATCATTTTGACCAAATTTTGGTAAAAGATAATTATATATATATATATATATTTGTATTGATTTTTCTTTTCAACTTTTTGTAAGAAATTAATTTTTGATCTTGAATCCTGATTCTTTATGCGCTTGAATAGTATAAAAAAATTTTGTTTTATTAACGTGCTTTTCTGCATTATTGCATATCAGCAAAATTAAAAGAAAGATTTATTTCATTGTTGCTCTAAACACATGTGTATATAAGATATTTTGATAAAATTATATATTTAAAATAAGATATGAATAATTATATTAAATATATCAAATTCTGTGAATGGATTCTATATAATATTATCACAGAATGAATGCAAAGTATCTAGATCGAGGGATCGATTGGAAGTAGAATGATACCAATCTACTCCGACGTGGACAATAAATTATTCGCGCCAGCGCGAGCCTCGATGATTAAATTTTATTAATCCATTGCTTAATGAACACGTCTTTCACGAGCACTTAACAAACGCGAAACTTTCAGATTTTTATGAACTTTACGATTCGACGTCTCAATTCGTACGCGCGCACAAATAACGGACTCGATGCACCGTAAAAGTCGGGAGGACACAACGGGGTGAGGGACGCAATGACCGTGATCAACGAAATTAAAACGACTCTTTTTTGTCTCATGCGATATTAACGTTAATTCGCGTACACGCGGTCCCCGTCGATATATTATTTCAACGACGTGAGCGTGATACTTATTTCGATAACCGCCGCGGCGCAATATTGTACTTTATATCGAATATAATCGAGCCAGGGGTACCACTTTACTTGGTATAATTATCGCTGTCCAAAACGAAATGCAAATAGGCCCTTCTTCTCTCTCCTCTCCCCTCTCTCCACTCTCTTGTAACCGCAGTATTTCAGTGCGAGCGTATCGCGCGGCGATATTATCTTAAACGTTGTAATATATTTAATGATGTAAGAAACGGGTTCAAATGCGCGTGTTACGTCGCACAACACCGCTACGCACTTAACATCCACAAAGTCGAATACTTATGAGCTTCATCACTGTCGAACCGAGGCTTGGAAGAGATGGTAGAGAAAAAGAGAGAGAAAGAGAGAGGAAAGGATGATTGAAAAAGAATGAAAGAAGCCAAGCAACTCAGCTCAGATAGTTTATATCACTATTCAGACCTTGGTCTCGTCCGTCGTGTACGTATAAATTCAGTATCGGATAAAATAATCGATAGTATAATCATGAACCAAATAAATTCAAAGAAAGTCCGTAGAAAAGACTTTCTTAAGAATTAAAATTTAAAAAATAAGAAAGTCAAAAATATATCAAATAAAAAAATGTACAAGTAGTATCATAGTATATATATATAAATTGTTGACAAAAGGTAAAAGAAAACCTGAGAAGAAAGTTAATAGAAGGCCTTTTCAGATGTAGAAATATATATTAAAAAGAAGGATATAATGAATAGTTTGAAAATTGATCGAAAAGCCAAAAGTAATCTTCAACCTAATTTTAAGGTATCTTTTCGCTATATCTGATTAAAAATTCTCAAAATCATTATTTTGTATATTTTTATTTCATTGATTTATTGTGTTGCATTTCTTCGATACAATATTTGCCGAATATTGTAGAGAGTTATCCTACTATAGAATTATTAGAGAACCAAATGGATCGTAAAATTGTACCTTTGATGGATCGCGCGTGATTGTATATTGGTTATTCGATGCACCGATAAATGCACGTGATGGTTAAGTAACGATTGAATCCCGCGGACGTTCGATCGAGCGGATCTTAATCACGTATTCACAGAACACATAATCGCACATACGCGTGATGCGTATGGAACATCTCTTGCATCGGGACGTTGGGACATCGGGTGGAAGGAGATGGAAGCTAAGTGATTGGAGGCTCAAAGGGAGATAGCCCGCTCATCGAGGCAATATTGCACTATATCGATCGATAAGAGAGACGCTTCTCTCAACGTCATAATTAATACAAAGCGCTATAATTATTCGAGCGATTTCTATGTTAGTGATGAGAAAGGCTTGGAGAAGGGGGAGGGAAGGGGGAGAAAGGAGGTTTTATTTTATGCCGGACGTGTAAAAGAAAACTCTAAATAACTCATAGTGCCATCGATTCATTCATATGTTTCAATTAATTCTAAACGCAAGTTAGACTCAAATGGAATACAATTCATCAAATACATTAATAATTTTTGTAGATATCGTCTCGATTTTACTGTTTATGGCTACCGAGAAATTTTTTGCCGAAGAAACGGAATCGAAGTCGAGTCGACGTTAGCAGGAAGTCAGATTGGAAACATGCGTCTTCGCGGTGGAATCCGTGCTCGTGCCGCTAGTAGTATTTAGCGCGAGAATGCGGTTCACGATTACCGGTTGCCATTGCTATCCGCGGTAGACGTGCACCGGTGGTTAGGTTCATGGATATCTTATCAAGGACGAATGCACGGACAGCGGCACCAATTTGTCTACGTTAGATTTTTCTCGCAGATACAAGCCGGAAGAAAACCCTAGTGTAAAAGTGACCCTAGGATAAACGCGGGACGCAATACATGACTATCTTTAATCTAACTTTAAATGTACATAAGCAGTTTAATTTTGTCGGTTTAAAGTTTTGTCAAATGTAAAATGTTTATTGAGAATAGAGATATATTGAAGAAATAAAAATACAATTAATTAAAAAATTCACAGTAATAATTTTTCATCAGTTATTCTGTAAATGAAAGAAAATAAAAAAAAAGAAAAAAAGAATAGAAAAGAAGAAAAGAAAAAAGTGTCTGTTAAGATTTACATAACTTTTTAAGTTTTGTAATAATAATTAATTTTGTTATAAAAAAATAATTATTTCAATACTTTATTATTGATAAATAGTTACACACTATAATTATTAATAAAATTAAATTATTTCTTATTTACTGCATTATCGCAATTATCTTGTTTTATTTTAAGCATAGAAAATATGATTATTATTATTACTATAAAAAAAAAGATATTAACACGCGTCTATTGCAGAAAATATAAAATGGTAACTACGGCAGCTTCTGTCTAAGTCGTGAAGAAATAACCATTTTAAACTTGATAATCCTTCTTAAGGGATTCTAATTTTACGCTTTGTCCTTAAATAACTACAAACTTCAAGTCAAATCGGAATTCCGAAGCCCCATGAAGGAGGGAAGAGCGAGTTGCCTGTCGCAAGGCGGTGCACTTTGATCGTATTCAAGCTACGGATTCCCCGACCGAGTAGGTCGCAGCTAAAATGGGGGTTGACATTTTCCCTTTCTCTTTCTCGGGAAAGAGAATCTCCCGATCCGCCGTCTCGATCTTCAGCTCATTCTTCCCTCTTTCCCCGTTTGTCTCTCTTGACTCCTCTCACTGCGCGGACTAATGGTGGCAGTGACTAATTATTTAGGGAGAGCTCACGATCTTTCCTTTCTGTCTATCCCCGATACTTTCCTCCCTCTTCATTTCGTTTAGTTCTTTACGAGAAATGTCCCGTCCTCTCCTGTCTTTACGGCCATTTATTTTTCCTCTCTGGGCTGCATTTCTGCGGAGTCAAACAGAACACTTATATGGACTTCGTCACCGACGAACGCTCGTTTCGTGCCGGCATAGGATATACCGCTACATCGCGGGGACCATTGTTTTGCACCGGTTAGGCCGAACTCCGGTCGAGGCAGGACTCGCGCATCGTCCTTATTAGCAATTCAAATTGGCGGCAATTTTTTGAGCGCATTTTTGACCTCCTGTATCGGGGGATCCGTTCGCCGCGCGCCGCTCTTCGGCTTTTGTCCCCGGTTGTACACGCCGGGATCCGGACGCGCCGAAACTCCCTCTCCCTTATTAAGGCCGCCCTCGCCATATTAAGAACCATGCGCGCATTTAAGGACTTTGAGTAATAATTAGGCTCTAAGCCCCTCGGTCTTTTATCCCCGCCAGAGCGACATATATTTTGCTCATTGCATTTCTCTGTCTCTCTCTCTCTCTCTCTCCCTTTTTTCCCCCTCGTCGCAACGACGAAAGAGATTGGCGGTCTATAAATCACGTTGCAATGTTTATGAAATGAACTGTATTCGCGAAGCCAGGCGTGCGATTCCCGTAAAATTATGTTTAGAGCACTCTTCGGTGTATTCCGCACATTGTGTATCAACGGAGAATTCTGCGACGCGTGAACGCGATAATGGAGGATCTCCTCGGAAATTATTGCGAGCGTCAAAATTGCGTGTTTTAATGATATTATACTCTACATGAATTTAAAAAATTCTTTTATAATTCTCTCAAAATTAATAGCGCTTGTAAAAATAACTGATAATTAAGTCGTTAGAAGAATATTATTTTTATTTAGCAAAAAGAGCTCAATTATTGTATTCAATTATTTAATTAATTGACATAATCTATCATTTAATCTGTTACATTATTTATTGTATGACGTAGCCAATTGTTTGCATCGTATTGTGACAATATACAGAGATAAATTGAGAAATATGTATGCGAAAAGATTTTGCACAGGAAAGAGGCTGGATTAGGGTTGATAACAGCCTTCGCTACTTGTCGATGCATTAAGAATTCCTTCATCCGGACTACATTTACTTTCTTAAAAGTACTTAAATTCGATGGTGCCACTCTCGATTTGTCCCACTCTCGACGGTCAACAAGAAAGTCAATATTTTTGCATTATATTATGCCGATTCATTTGCATTACGTCTATCGTTATTTTCCCGATAAAACGTTAGAAATTGAAGAGTTGGAACGATACGAAAGTGCATTAAATTTTTTTTTGCAAAAATTCGTTTTTCTTTCTTGAGCTTTTTTCTTTATCGAAGCTCTTCGTGAAGTCCAAGAATAACAGACATTGTTTGACGTAATGATTTTTCGTCGTCAATCAGAATTCGGCGATTCGTCAAAGCGATATGATTTCTTTATTAACGTGATATATTTGTTGCCATTCTTTGAATTTACCGGAATTATTACTAGTGTCATTGGCTACATTTCCAAAGGAATTTATTATTATATATCTCAGATAGAGAGAATATCGAAAAATGCGAATTTCACAATATATTCCCTAAGGTAAATCTCCATCGAATATTTGACTTTTTGTATTTCTTCTTTAAGCTTGGTCATGATTCTGTACTGCACACGTATGTGAAACATACATTTACAATTAATAATATGTATATATGTTTATATCTTAAATTTTTCGGATCAAATAAATTAACAACGTAAAAATATCAACTGTTTTATATAGCTACTATTGGTTAATATGTTTCATATCGTATATTATACGAGAAACGAAAATACGTACAGCGTATATTATGTTTGACGATGCTATATATACAACGAAAGATTTTTTGCAAGCATAATCGAATCATTTAGCGATTTAACGTAACGCATGTCGATCGTTCGCTGCATCTCAGCCATCTTGAACTGCGAGGAGAAAGAAAAGAAAAAAATCACTCCTCAAATCTTGCAGCCCCATGCAAGTGCGTCCCAAGGCGGGTCTCAGGTGCGCCGATAGCTGCCGTTGACGTAAAATTTGTCAGCGAGTTCCCACGTTAAATTTTCGTACTACGCGGTTACGATCCTACGTAAATTCAAACCAACTCGCACACATATTATACACGGTGCCGTGAGCCGGCTGTGAACGTCCAATAAGCAAATTGAATGGCTCGGAAGAGAGGGTTGACGCGCGCTATATCTAAATATTCGACGCCGGTGTTCCATGAGAAATTCATGATAGAGACGTCGCGAAAAATCTTTCTCCCGTTCTCTCGAATCGAGTTTCCAGAATTCGCCCATCTCCGCCCAGAAAATCTCCGTGCATTTAAATATCTTTCGAACGAGTTGTAAGAAAGTAAATAGAAGATTTCTTTAAATAGGTAACAAGTAAATTATGAACTTTACTCTCATTTAAATGTTTAACTCATAATCGATTTCTTGTTTACGCTTTTTTTACGGGATCACGTATTACTTGAAAGATTCATAAAATAAATTACAAATTGATTCTTTTAAAGAATCTGTATATGAAGAGAAAATCTCCGTGCATTTAAATACCTTTCGATCGAGTTGTAAGAAAGTAAATAGAAGATTTCTTTAAAAATAGGTAACAAGTAAATTATGAACTTTACTCTCATTTAAATGTTTAACTCGTAATCGATTTCTTGTTTACGCTTTTTTTACGGGATCACGTATTACTTGAAAGATTCATAAAATAAATTACAAATTGATTCTTTTAAAGAATCTGTATATGAAGCATTAAGGCGAAAAATAAAAGCTGTGCAAATTTTATTTTAAATGTTTTTCCTTTCTGTATATGAAATATTTCCAATGTTCCTGATATATATAATATATATATAAATTTTTAGATTAGACGATTAATTACGCGATATCAATCATCGATTCTTAATTACGAAACTTATTAAGGATTATATAATGCAAACAAACTGCGATGAAAAAAGACATTAATATATAATTAATAAATATATATATAATATATTGTAAAAGGAGATATTTAGACTATACAGATGCAATTTAATTTTCTAAAAAGATTTGATGCGTGAAAATAGGTAAGTAAAGTTTTAGTATAAGCCAACGATCAAATAAGAAAATAATAATTTCGATCAAATATTTTGATTCTGCATTAAATATTTTGCGGATAATTTGGCGATAATGATTTAAGAACACCAGATCAAAATTCTTCCACCGGATGGTGGCACTCCGTTTAATATCCCACAGAGAGAAACACGATACCAAACGTAGAGAGTGACCTCAACGTGTTTAGCTTTATGTAGGGCCCCGTGGGATTGATCCGCGAAGAAAAGTTAAGCAACCCGTCGAATTCCAAGGGTCCCGCTGCAGGATGAAACAAATCCCGAATCTTTCGGCTCTCAATAACAATAACTTCAACATTTCAATGACTCAGCGACAATTATCGTCATTATCTTTAATTCACAAGATTAAAATTTACGCGAGGAAACATTGTTCCACTATTCAAAAATATCTCTCTTTTATTGTAAAATAAATGGATATAACTATTTTTATGGAAATGTGGTTACGAAAAAGTGAGTTACAATTTTGTACGATCATTTTATATATATTACATGCCATCGTACATAGAAACGCGAGAACACATGTACACTTTATTTTCATATGTATCATTTACACCTTTTGACCAATAAAATGGTCTTCTATTTCGCTTAGACAAACTATTCTTCAGGCCAGTTGGATCTACCTTTTATTGATCCTAGCCGCATTCCATCTAGCTATCTCTAACCAGAAATAAAGTAGCTTTGACTTCTATCAAAGTCGATGAAGGAGAAAAACTCCTTCCGTTGTTAGCTAATTAATTTCACCGGTACATGAGCGTAATTTTATACTTGTTTACGGCCGTTATATATAACGACCGTTCGTTGTGTATGTGTGTGTGTGTGTGTATATGTGTACGTCGTCTTTATATAACTCTAATTAATATAATGTCAAATTATTAATCATATAAAATTGATTGATTACAATTTTTTTAATATATAATATTATTAAAAAAATAAAATTTATAATATAATAAAAGA
>NW_021849528.1:663584-666796 GCF_003651465.1 Formica exsecta
TAATAAAAGAAAATTAATTAAACATTTATTTATACATTTTTTACTATACCTTTACTTTATAGTATCATTTATTAATCTCTTTAAATATTATATATGATTTAAATGATAGAGATAAGTTAGATTTACATAAGTCAAAACAAAGTTTTCTGATATACTACACTACATAAACCATAAACAGATGGACTACAAAAAATTAATAAAAATCGGTGTGTGTTATAAAAATAAATTATAATATATAATATTCATAAAATTACTAGCGCGTTATTTATTAAATAAAATAAATAATTGATTAAAATAATGAATTTATACTTCTAAAATTTATGTTTTTATTTGCATTTGCAATATGCTTTAATGCATATTGAAAGGAATTATTAAAAATTATGTGGTCTAATTTGTTCTAGCCTATCTATTTTGAAATGTAGCGGACCAAACTACAATCTATAATCTACATCTACAGTTTCTACAAATCCGTTATCTCAAAATTTTCATTTTACAAATGTGAAATAAAGATAAATTTTATTCTCCAACTTTAAATTAACGTTAAATTTATTAACTGCATAATCTCTTATATTTTTATTATATTTTTATATACAATTTTAGCAGCAGAGAGACTCTTTTTCTTGATAAAGAAATAATATTCCGCGAAAATATAGCATCTGCAGTCTTTTCTGTACCAAATCTTCGTATCTGTAAGTAAATATCCAACCAAGATTCTAACATCTTTTTACTGTGCATGTAAATCGCGTCTCAACCTGACCAGAGTGTATTTCAAGTAAAATACATTCGCAGACGAAAACGTGCGCGCTTTAAGTTTATGAGCTTTCTCGTCGAGATGGAAACGCGATTTATAGGAGCACAGTGCATCTTCTCGTCGTCGTTGAAAGACTACGCGTGCAACGTTTACGGTAGAAAAGGGGCTACACGGAATGTGCGTGCAACTCCCTTGCTCTCGGATTATTATTCTCGTTGTATCAGAGAAATATCAGATAAGTATTGCGCGCGCCGCTTGCTACTAACGCTGGTAAATTAATGTCGCACCGGTGTCTCGTACGCAAAATGTCATTTCGGTTTATTTGGGTTATCCGTACTTGCTCCGCGCGGGATCCCACCGCGGGGATAAAGCAGCGCCCGCGATAATTTTCAAAGCACCAGCATGGTACACACGCTAGACGATGGGGAGTAAAAGTTTCTAAATTTCCACGTAACCGAATAGTCTTGTTTAATGCGATCAATCTCGATTACAGTCTCCTTCAGTGTTGTGAAAACAGCGTCGAGTATAGAATGTCTCAGAGATATCGCGTTTCCTTTCAATCAGAAATTCTTTGATGAATTTTAAGCCAACTTTTCATTAATAAGAAATTACGTTTACAGATGAGTTTTAGCGAAATTGAGCATTGACAGAGTATAAATAGATGAATATGTGTTTAATTAATTCCATTTCTTAATATTTTGTACAATTATTATATATAAAGAAAATTAATATATATACATACAAAGAAAAAAACTGTTTTTTAAACTCACGTGTTGTAAAAGGATAATGTATTAAAAAATCGACAGATATAAAAATAAGGTGTAATAGTTGTGAAATATGTAATGATATGTAAATATTTTTCGTGTAACAGAACTTTTTTATCTGTGAGTTAAAAACATGCATGTTTTTGAGATAGTGACTGTTAGAATACATTGAAAATAATTCGTACAAATCATGTGCAAGCCAATGAAATCGACAGGATCAATCACTCGAGCTCAACGAAATTCCTTGCAAGTTGCAAGTGATAGCTTTATATTCGGGAAATTTTACAATCTCTGCACGATGATGCACACTAATGAAACGAATCACAACGAACGTAGTGAATTATTATTATTATACACAATTCGGGTTTTCGCTCGCTTAGTTTCGGCCACGATTTCCGCATGTGCGGCGGGGATAGGTATATTTGATTGCTCTCTATGTGCCCCTTAAATCATAGTGCTTTGCAGCACGTAAACGAGGCGATTCATCGGCGTGTAACCCATGCTGCGCCTTCGTGTTTCGGACGAGAATCTTCGTGGGTGGTACCAGCCCGTGCGAAGCGTGTCTCGCGAACGTTCCGATGCTCCCCTGGGAGGATTTTCATTCCTTCTCTCCGCAGTCTCTTTGCGGTTTACCCATTTTCTTCCCTCCTTCTCTCTCTCTCTTCCTTTCTTTTTCGTTTTTCTGCCGATTTCGCGGGACAGCAATTTTTCGCGGGAAATTCGCGACACGCGCCACCGCTTCTCTAAAGAATTTTCTCGCGCTCCCTTGACATTCCCCGGAAAAACACTCTTCTGATATTTGTCGTACGAATTTTCTCAGGACATCCATGAAACATGATGTGTTGTAGACGGAATTTGAGAGCAAATTGGGTTTTAACTCTGGATAGATCAAAGAGATTAGATTGTTTATGCTCGATGTAAAAAAAAAATGATTGATTAAAGAACATTGGTAAATTGGGTAACATTTCTTGATTAAATTAAAGCATTATTTTCATTAAAAATTTAAACAATTTTCGTATTATACGTTATATGGTTATAATATATTTTGTTAAAAATATCCTATTTTTAAAATTAATAGTGCACGATAAATACTAAATTGACAAAATTAAATCTGCAATAAAGATAATAATTTTATATATGATATAAAAATAAAGACTATGCAATAAGAGAAAAATTAATTATATTTATATATTTAGAACTGCACTTATCATAAAACAAGTTTTCTCTACTTTATTTCAATGTATTTTCCAACTCCATATTCATTGGTTGCATATTGTTATACGCCTTAAAAAAATTTAATACGTAATGTATATGTAATTTAATATATTTAAATGTGTTTCTAACAATCGCGGTGATCTTTTTCCAAATCTTTTTCCGAGGAAATCAGAGGGATCCCAGGGATCATTGTATAGCCATTCACTTAATTATCGAGAGGCATTTTCGATAGATTGCGCGGCGCCTAGCCTGTCCAAAAACAGAGAACGATTTGCGAAACGGCGGGGCGATCGCGACTCGTATAATCCCATCTTCTTCGGGCCACCGCCCAACCGAAGAGAGTGCGATGGACCAAAGTTAGCTGAAAAATGTACCAGCTTGACAATACAAATGGCGACATTCACTGGCATCGCTAGAGAGAAAACAAAACGAAGCTTTTTTTTTCTTTAGCACACGACTGTGCGTATCTGTGTGTGTATGTG
>NW_021849528.1:667005-700195 GCF_003651465.1 Formica exsecta
TAAGATTTGACATTAAATATTGTTATATATATATATATATATATATACATATATATATTTGTCTGTATAAATGTGAATGCACCATAGTAACAGATTATGCAGGATATAATCTCGCGGTAAACATTACTGCATTTTAATTTTCGCGAAAGCATCACTTGCTTTCATTTCTTTTTATTTGTGTTATTCGCTCTGATTCTTGTCATACACTCATCGATATTCGTCTATCCGCGTATAGTCGTGAGGCGGATCCGCGCGTGCGAGTGAATGCGGCGCGCTCGGAGGCTGCAGGGACCACGAAGATGACGAGGAGCGTGAAGAGAACACGGCTGGGAAACGCGCGCGCTGTTTCGGTTAGGAGCGCCTTCATAAATATGCAGAACCAATTACGCCCGGGCCCCACACCGCCGTCACATCGTTCCCGTCCCCGCGGTCGCCACCACCGAGAGAGTGGAATCTCTCTGCCGCGGTGGCCCCCCCGAAGCAAACGAAGCTTTAATTCGGCCGCATTTCTTCACTCGCTCGGAAATCACCGCGTTCCCGGCGTGGCTGGGCCGCCCGAGCCGTTTTCTCGGTCGGCGGCAAAGGTGGTCCCCGGTCCCCGGCTGTACGTGCGTGCCCGCGGGGACCGGATCGCCACGCCGGACCCACCGGCAAAAAGGGGAGAAGCAAGGGGAAATGCCGCTCGGATAATATCGCGATAATGAGGGAAATTAATTATCGCGCTTAACGCGATTCATCCGCTTAAATGCCACGCACTAGCGACGGCTCGCGAGCGTGTGTTGTTCTATGTATGCGTTGCTTAATCGAAATATAATTCCCAAGAGTATAGAGAATTAAGGGAATTATATAGAAACTACACTTGCTGAGAAATTATCGCAACCACTAATTTAAAACTAATTTAGTTTCTATAAACTAGACAAATATTATTAAGTATTAAGGATTAAAAGATAAATAATAAAATAACACACAATTTATACTTAAAAGAACGAAAGTAAAATTAAAATAAAATAATCTTTTATATATTTTTATACGTACGTTCTTGCAATATAGAACGACTTTTCAAATTATTTTATAAAAAAGAAATTGTTTTTATATTTATACAATGGATTTGAGATATTTCTGCAGTGACATAGTAGTGATTATAGGCAATTTAGGAATTTTTATAATTTAAATAATTGTAAGTTTTTTGATAACTATATTGCTTTTTATATATTTTTTTGATAGCTGTAATGTTATTTAACAATACTTTTTTAATAACTTTATAATATATTATACAACTTTATATGTCTAATATGTCTTATCTGTTTAATATATTTTAATTATCTGTATAATATACGCTCACATATCTTTATCTTTCCAAATAATAAGTGATAATTCGGAACTGGATGCTTGTTCTTTCAGAGAGAATTTGTATGAAAATAATTATTACATTACATTTACAGATTCCATGTGAAGACTAATAACACATATCATGTATCCAGGCGGACATGCTTTAATTTGTTCGCTATCCGAATCCTTTTCGTAGGATATAATAATACTTGACGCACATTATTCACATAAACACATTTTAATTCATATGTTAAAATTAAAATTTTAGTTCTTTGCCGACTACAAAGATACAAAGTCGAACATGTAAGAACACATTTCCATGTTGAGGAGAAATATATGGTTACATGCACGACTCAAAAACTTTCAGGAGTTTTATTTAAACGAGCTGCTTTTCGAGATCTGATCTGTCGTCAATCACGAAGAAAATGACTGCAATTGTTTGATCTTTATATTTACATTGCTTCCCGTATTCTCCATTCGGTGACTTTGATGGCATTTAAAATACTCTGTACCAATATATTATTTGCATAATACGCGCATAATTATTTTTCCATCGATAATAATTCGGAGATGGATATTCATCACCGCTGAAAATGATTATTACATTATCGTCGGTTGTGGAGATTGCGTAGGACGTAATAATACCTGACGCGCGGGCACATTTTAATCCAGACACGCGTGTGTTCTCTCTCTTTCTCTCTCTTCCTTTTAGAGAAAAATTCTTCTCTTGGCAGCAAAATAAAGTCAAACACACGTAAAGACATATTTCCGCGCATCGGTGTAAGGTAAGAGTGACGGACGTTTTAATTATGCGACTCCTCCGAGCAAACGTAGCGGTGCATTAATCGTACGGATTTCGCGATGGAGTGTGCTATGGCGGACTAACGACGATGATAAAGGCGGCGACGAGGGGGTTGCACGCGGAGGCGACAGTGGGGAAGGGAGAGGGATTGCATATTACGCGAAAGACTTTCATAATATTCGGCGTTTAAAATTCTCGCATAATATCCGACTACGCGCGGCAGCACGACAGCGAGAAAAAGAAGAAAGAGAAAGAGCAGGACCAAGAAAAAGAAGAGCAACAAGAAGAAGAAGAAGTCAGGGCAGAGAGGCATGCGTCGCCCCGGGCGTCTTGGGATAGGACTTTGCTTCTTGTTTGTTTTAGCGCGTGCTTCGATGTGCATTCGTTTGCGTATGTATGCGTGTATTGTACTCGCGTATGGACTTTACCATATAGTCGTTTCACTTTAGCATAGACGAAAGCTTAAGCAGTGTGCCCATTAATCTTCCGTTTATGATTCTCGTAAGACTCGCGACGACATTAACCTCGTTCAATAGGATGTTTCGCAAGAATTCTTTCGAAATCATTTACGAAAGGAGGTGTGTATATTCTTTTATAATAATTCCTAAATTACCAAGTTTCACAATAAATATCTCACGAGATCTTTAGAAAGATGATTTATATTTCGTTAAAATAAATCATTAAAAATTTTATGCATTTTTATAGAAGTTGTATGCTTATAATAAAACTAAATTATATACTTTATATTTAATGCTAGATATTTCAAAAGATACTTTTCAGTTCTTTTAGTTTGGTATTTTTAATTTTCTCATTATAGTCAAAAAATTTAAATTTTTAACAAATGATCATATTTATAATTATGTTTACATATTTTTTCAATTTATAATTAAAATTATTTTCTACTTTAAAAACGAAACAAAAAATATAAAAGCATTGCAAATTTTCATTCGTTGATATTAATATTAATTAAATTTTAACTTGAGTTTAATTGCTTAAAAATGTTTAGTCGAGAAAGATACAATTATTTAAAATTTGGTTAAAATTGAATAATATTGAGACGATTGTATGAGGATCGAGCAACAAGATACGCAAAAATTTCGTGCCATACGTCATTTTCAGTTTGTCAGTTTCTCATTGCGGATTCCGCTATCTTTGTTTTTTTACGGAGAAGCCAATCTGTTCCTCGCCTCGTTATTATTCAGTGAGTGCGAGGATTCGCACTTGGCGGCGCCCTTTAATTAGCAGTATAAAGCAACATAAGCGACGCAATATCGTCGGATTACAATTTCGGTTTGCCGTTCCCCTCTCATGGCACGAAGTTCGGCCACTTGGCGGCCAACGATTACGAAAACATGGCGCAAGTTTTATCTCTCCCACAAATTTGCTATCGCGGACCGGGGTTGCCCGTACCGGCCATAAAAACAGCGCGGCCCTGTCCATTGAATACAAATAAGATGTTCGCACCGGGAGAGATCGATAATGGAAGTTAATAAAACCGGTAGATATCCCTTTTTCAATTCATCACCGGGGCCATTTGCACAGTGAAAACAAGTATTTCTTATGTATAAAGCATGCTTGAAACTTCCGCCACATATTCATATATACAGTCATTTAAATTTAATATATACACCGCGGAAAATAATTAGAGGGTCACTTTTTTACTCTCTATTACATAAAATAAACTAAATTCTTCGCATAAAAAAGAGGAAAATATTTTATGTGTGTTATATTACATATTATACACAATATATTATATTTTATTTCTGTTATTCTTGATTTTCAGAAAACGTCTCGGAATCTAAATGAATCTTTTATCTAATGATATATCGCGCATTTTCTCCATCATACATACTTCTCTCGTAGAAACGCGCATCTCGGCCGTGGTCACAAAGAACAAATATATTCGATAATCTATTCGACGTCTCGTTAATTAGTAAGTGTTAATCGCGAGTGAAAGAAACTAGCATAAAACGGAACGGTATGTATGTAAATTAACCGGGACAGCGCATTCCTTTAGCGGCAGCAGCAACAGTTAATCGGACCGCTGCTTGTTCCCGGCTAATTGATATAAACATTTACGCCCGCGAAGCTCCGATGACAGTCTGGTCTCCCTCTCCCCAGTGGCTAATTGACAAATGCTAATTACACGTTCGCGTAGGGCCAAAGGTACCATCGAAATCGAGTCTCTGGATGGACACGCGAATCCGCCGCGTCGGATAATTAAGATCCCGCAGTCCCGGAATTCGAATTCCGATCCGGGCGGATCCCGCGCTCATATTTATCTAATTAGCCATTCGGCTAACGAGCTCCGCGAACAGAGAGAGAGAGAGAGAATCAAGTTTCAATTAATCCCCTCCTTCCTTCGATACGCGTCAAATTAAATCATTGTGAATTTTCCATCATTCTGCTAGTAGTTTGATACAATCGATTTGATATCGGTTGCGTATCGCCACGAATTTATATCGTCTATTTTATATTCTTCAAGATCTTATATAATAATTAGTGATACTATGATAATCGCTAAATATACATATTGATGTAATTCGAACATAATGTCACTTTTACGATAGATAATTCAAGCAAAATGCTTTTTACCCCGGAAATGAAAATTACACTGCAAGAGAAATTTTTGTTAAGTGAAACAAAAATTTTTAATTTTTTTTTTTTTTTAATTTTAGGAATATTTATGACAATTTTATTTCAGAAAAATGTGGTGATTCTCTCTAGTAATGTTATTTTTACGTAAAATCGCGCTGATCGTATCTCCGGTATTTCATGCATTTGAAAGTTAAGGAAAGTTAGCTGCATGAGTGCCATTATTAGATTTCATAGTTGTTCTTGTAATTCTCGTGCGAACGATATAGATGCGATATTTCGACAGATAGTATCGCAGTACTTTAGGATCATAAATGATGTTATTCAATATTCGCATTGAGGCTTTGTATCGTTAGTCCGGATTGGCGATGCACTAGAGTGCTTACAAACGACGCTGCGATATCTGCGGCAACCACGTGTACATATTGCAGATACGATACTCCCTATCATTCCATACTGACAGTACTATACGACCGAGGCAACTATAACCGATTCCATTTATCTGCGATCACTCTTCGCAATTGCTACGTTAACGATCCTATTTTATTTTATCGGCGCGACGATACTTTCGATTATTTCTTCTATGTTATATTCCTTTCGTATATTTATCGAGCCACGAAATATAGAATCACATTATAGTATAAACTTCATAATTTATAAACTTTACTTAAAGTACTACTGCGATGGGATTTTTGTTACCGCACGTTGTTCTCGAGGGAGCTGCCCCTCGGCTGTGTTCGGCTGACACGACGGGTGTCGAACTACTTGGCAGGTAAAAAGGGATAAAAATCGTGAACGATTCGTCCACAGCAAATCGTTGGATCGTCGTGTCATGTCCCTCCTGCGGTCGCCACCGTTTCCCTTCCATCCTCCGGTCGCATCCTCCCGATAAGGTTTTCCATTTCCCCCTACTCCCAAGGCTCTCTAGGGGAAGCAACCCCCTCGCAGGATTGGCCCCGAGACTCTCGTCTTCCTCGATTCTGCCTTTGAATTATGGCTCACAGATATCCTGGACCCTGGTGGTTATACCAAGTCGACGTTATATACGTGTACATACACGCATGCGCTCGGTGTTTCATAAATACGTGTCAGCAGATACGCATTACTCCGACGTTTCGAAATTTGTCTGCCAAAGATTTTCTTAATCGCTATTGATCGATTATATATGATCCTTGTGAGGAGAAAAATATATATTTCCTATTAAAATACAAGTATAGAAAGAATTCTTCAGATTATTATTTAATCAAATTTTTAAATAAATATAAGAGAGAGAGAGAGATAAATAGCGTAAATAAAATATAACAAAAAAATCCGCATGATGCAATGAAGAATCTTATTGAAAAGATCTGTTGTTTACCAACTACTTTGTACATTCGCATGCATGTAAGTATGCGTAAAATTTTACACATGTGAACGACGTGCGTGTGCACGAAGGATTCGCGCTTTGCAAAGGAGAGCGGGACGTCCATCGGACGATTCTGTGATGGCGGCTGCCACGAATCCACTTCCGAGAGAAAATCAAGTTCCGGTGGATGGTCGGGTTTAGCCGCGTTTTATCATATTTTATTATACATGAGGGAACATTTCTTCCCGTGGACTCCTTAGCTCGCTCTCCCACGTCAGACACGGCAGATGGAGTTTCCTCGAATTTTCCTCGAGTCGCACGGCGCTCAATCGATCTCCCTTTCTCTCTCGATAAGATGCATCTCCAAAATTCCAAACTGATCAGTATCACTTTTATCAGAAGATATTTTCGATCTCTTGATAATTTGTTTTACAGTGTACTTGCGATCGAATAAATTGGTTGGTTTCTTACAACGAAAAAATACTTCGACAGACAATCACGATATTTTAATTTCAAATAACATTTTTCACATATCAGAGACTTGATTTATAGAATTGTAAGATTTATGATATTAGATAACGATCCCAGAAATGTGTGAATTTTATAACGTAAATATCTATTTTACAGCGCTTGATAAGCTTATTTATGTCCTAAGTTAAGAGAATCTGATATAATAACGATCACAATTTCAACAAAATTTCTCAGATTATTACATATCAAGGTAGATTAAAAATCTGTCAATTTGCATAGAATTGGTAGTATTATTGAGCTCTTTAGTAAGAGTAGGCATAATTACGATATTTTTATATGTGTATTACACAAAAATAAGCGTAGATTCATTCTCTCCTTCCCTCTTTCAGGTTATTCGCTGGTGCTTCACTCATCTCATTTAGTGACGCAGGCAGTAAAATCAGGAACTAGAGAAATGGAAACTATTCGAAGAACGAGAGTAGTTCGCTTGAACTGAATTACGCGAGAATTTCCATTCACTCTCCGATCGGCGATTCGGACCTTCGCTTTTTGCGCGTTGCACACCGATGCGGTGCCCGTGTATAGGAAAAATGTGATAGGATATTCGTGCGTCATGGCGATTATGTTTTCACCAGTGGCATAATTAGCCTCGAGAGTGGCTTACTACCGAGTTCGAGATACACATTAAATATCGGTCCAAATACACAAGCGCGTGGGAAATTCGATTCTCCCGTTCGGAATATCGGCCAGGGAATTTGTGACACGTTCGCCAATCACAATCGGAATTAAGCTCAGCGAGATATTAATTATTATCGATTGTATTCAAATATCTTATTAAACCTCTCGAAACTTCCGATTCCGTTAAGGCAATATAGTCTAATATTTCGAATTTGTACTACGCAAATTAAATATGATTGTGTGAAGAAGCATGTCATTTGAACGTTAATTTCATTAAACATTAAAAGTTGACATATTAACGGTGTGTATATGAATATAAATCATAAAACGCAAATATCATATAATATAATATAACGGATGCATGATCGCGAGAAAAATGTGAAGCGCATGAAAGGTATAACCGTCTCTATCTTTTTAACAGCTGGCGTAATAGTTTTATTTTATTTCAAAAGATACTTTTCAGTTCTTTTAGTTTGGTATTTTTAATTTTCTCATTATAGTCAAAAAATTTAAATTTTTAACAAATGATCATATTTATAATTATGTTTACATATTTTTTCAATTTATAATTAAAATTATTTTCTACTTTAAAAACGAAACAAAAAATATAAAAGCATTGCAAATTTTCATTCGTTGATATTAATATTAATTAAATTTTAACTTGAGTTTAATTGCTTAAAAATGTTTAGTCGAGAAAGATACAATTATTTAAAATTTGGTTAAAATTGAATAATATTGAGACGATTGTATGAGGATCGAGCAACAAGATACGCAAAAATTTCGTGCCATACGTCATTTTCAGTTTGTCAGTTTCTCATTGCGGATTCCGCTATCTTTGTTTTTTTACGGAGAAGCCAATCTGTTCCTCGCCTCGTTATTATTCAGTGAGTGCGAGGATTCGCACTTGGCGGCGCCCTTTAATTAGCAGTATAAAGCAACATAAGCGACGCAATATCGTCGGATTACAATTTCGGTTTGCCGTTCCCCTCTCATGGCACGAAGTTCGGCCACTTGGCGGCCGACGATTACGAAAACATGGCGCAAGTTTTATCTCTCCCACAAATTTGCTATCGCGGACCGGGGTTGCCCGTACCGGCCATAAAAACAGCGCGGCCCTGTCCATTGAATACAAATAAGATGTTCGCACCGGGAGAGATCGATAATGGAAGTTAATAAAACCGGTAGATATCCCTTTTTCAATTCATCACCGGGGCCATTTGCACAGTGAAAACAAGTATTTCTTATGTATAAAGCATGCTTGAAACTTCCGCCACATATTCATATATACAGTCATTTAAATTTAATATATACACCGCGGAAAATAATTAGAGGGTCACTTTTTTACTCTCTATTACATAAAATAAACTAAATTCTTCGCATAAAAAAGAGGAAAATATTTTATGTGTGTTATATTACATATTATACACAATATATTATATTTTATTTCTGTTATTCTTGATTTTCAGAAAACGTCTCGGAATCTAAATGAATCTTTTATCTAATGATATATCGCGCATTTTCTCCATCATACATACTTCTCTCGTAGAAACGCGCATCTCGGCCGTGGTCACAAAGAACAAATATATTCGATAATCTATTCGACGTCTCGTTAATTAGTAAGTGTTAATCGCGAGTGAAAGAAACTAGCATAAAACGGAACGGTATGTATGTAAATTAACCGGGACAGCGCATTCCTTTAGCGGCAGCAGCAACAGTTAATCGGACCGCTGCTTGTTCCCGGCTAATTGATATAAACATTTACGCCCGCGAAGCTCCGATGACAGTCTGGTCTCCCTCTCCCCAGTGGCTAATTGACAAATGCTAATTACACGTTCGCGTAGGGCCAAAGGTACCATCGAAATCGAGTCTCTGGATGGACACGCGAATCCGCCGCGTCGGATAATTAAGATCCCGCAGTCCCGGAATTCGAATTCCGATCCGGGCGGATCCCGCGCTCATATTTATCTAATTAGCCATTCGGCTAACGAGCTCCGCGAACAGAGAGAGAGAGAGAGAATCAAGTTTCAATTAATCCCCTCCTTCCTTCGATACGCGTCAAATTAAATCATTGTGAATTTTCCATCATTCTGCTAGTAGTTTGATACAATCGATTTGATATCGGTTGCGTATCGCCACGAATTTATATCGTCTATTTTATATTCTTCAAGATCTTATATAATAATTAGTGATACTATGATAATCGCTAAATATACATATTGATGTAATTCGAACATAATGTCACTTTTACGATAGATAATTCAAGCAAAATGCTTTTTACCCCGGAAATGAAAATTACACTGCAAGAGAAATTTTTGTTAAGTGAAACAAAAATTTTTAATTTTTTTTTTTTTTTAATTTTAGGAATATTTATGACAATTTTATTTCAGAAAAATGTGGTGATTCTCTCTAGTAATGTTATTTTTACGTAAAATCGCGCTGATCGTATCTCCGGTATTTCATGCATTTGAAAGTTAAGGAAAGTTAGCTGCATGAGTGCCATTATTAGATTTCATAGTTGTTCTTGTAATTCTCGTGCGAACGATATAGATGCGATATTTCGACAGATAGTATCGCAGTACTTTAGGATCATAAATGATGTTATTCAATATTCGCATTGAGGCTTTGTATCGTTAGTCCGGATTGGCGATGCACTAGAGTGCTTACAAACGACGCTGCGATATCTGCGGCAACCACGTGTACATATTGCAGATACGATACTCCCTATCATTCCATACTGACAGTACTATACGACCGAGGCAACTATAACCGATTCCATTTATCTGCGATCACTCTTCGCAATTGCTACGTTAACGATCCTATTTTATTTTATCGGCGCGACGATACTTTCGATTATTTCTTCTATGTTATATTCCTTTCGTATATTTATCGAGCCACGAAATATAGAATCACATTATAGTATAAACTTCATAATTTATAAACTTTACTTAAAGTACTACTGCGATGGGATTTTTGTTACCGCACGTTGTTCTCGAGGGAGCTGCCCCTCGGCTGTGTTCGGCTGACACGACGGGTGTCGAACTACTTGGCAGGTAAAAAGGGATAAAAATCGTGAACGATTCGTCCACAGCAAATCGTTGGATCGTCGTGTCATGTCCCTCCTGCGGTCGCCACCGTTTCCCTTCCATCCTCCGGTCGCATCCTCCCGATAAGGTTTTCCATTTCCCCCTACTCCCAAGGCTCTCTAGGGGAAGCAACCCCCTCGCAGGATTGGCCCCGAGACTCTCGTCTTCCTCGATTCTGCCTTTGAATTATGGCTCACAGATATCCTGGACCCTGGTGGTTATACCAAGTCGACGTTATATACGTGTACATACACGCATGCGCTCGGTGTTTCATAAATACGTGTCAGCAGATACGCATTACTCCGACGTTTCGAAATTTGTCTGCCAAAGATTTTCTTAATCGCTATTGATCGATTATATATGATCCTTGTGAGGAGAAAAAT
The DNA here is from genome assembly GCF_003651465.1 of Formica exsecta. Lineage (NCBI taxonomy): Eukaryota > Metazoa > Arthropoda > Insecta > Hymenoptera > Formicidae > Formica > Formica exsecta. The sequence goes on from NW_021849528.1 coordinate 677,692, forward strand.
ATATATTTCCTATTAAAATACAAGTATAGAAAGAATTCTTCAGATTATTATTTAATCAAATTTTTAAATAAATATAAGAGAGAGAGAGAGATAAATAGCGTAAATAAAATATAACAAAAAAATCCGCATGATGCAATGAAGAATCTTATTGAAAAGATCTGTTGTTTACCAACTACTTTGTACATTCGCATGCATGTAAGTATGCGTAAAATTTTACACATGTGAACGACGTGCGTGTGCACGAAGGATTCGCGCTTTGCAAAGGAGAGCGGGACGTCCATCGGACGATTCTGTGATGGCGGCTGCCACGAATCCACTTCCGAGAGAAAATCAAGTTCCGGTGGATGGTCGGGTTTAGCCGCGTTTTATCATATTTTATTATACATGAGGGAACATTTCTTCCCGTGGACTCCTTAGCTCGCTCTCCCACGTCAGACACGGCAGATGGAGTTTCCTCGAATTTTCCTCGAGTCGCACGGCGCTCAATCGATCTCCCTTTCTCTCTCGATAAGATGCATCTCCAAAATTCCAAACTGATCAGTATCACTTTTATCAGAAGATATTTTCGATCTCTTGATAATTTGTTTTACAGTGTACTTGCGATCGAATAAATTGGTTGGTTTCTTACAACGAAAAAATACTTCGACAGACAATCACGATATTTTAATTTCAAATAACATTTTTCACATATCAGAGACTTGATTTATAGAATTGTAAGATTTATGATATTAGATAACGATCCCAGAAATGTGTGAATTTTATAACGTAAATATCTATTTTACAGCGCTTGATAAGCTTATTTATGTCCTAAGTTAAGAGAATCTGATATAATAACGATCACAATTTCAACAAAATTTCTCAGATTATTACATATCAAGGTAGATTAAAAATCTGTCAATTTGCATAGAATTGGTAGTATTATTGAGCTCTTTAGTAAGAGTAGGCATAATTACGATATTTTTATATGTGTATTACACAAAAATAAGCGTAGATTCATTCTCTCCTTCCCTCTTTCAGGTTATTCGCTGGTGCTTCACTCATCTCATTTAGTGACGCAGGCAGTAAAATCAGGAACTAGAGAAATGGAAACTATTCGAAGAACGAGAGTAGTTCGCTTGAACTGAATTACGCGAGAATTTCCATTCACTCTCCGATCGGCGATTCGGACCTTCGCTTTTTGCGCGTTGCACACCGATGCGGTGCCCGTGTATAGGAAAAATGTGATAGGATATTCGTGCGTCATGGCGATTATGTTTTCACCAGTGGCATAATTAGCCTCGAGAGTGGCTTACTACCGAGTTCGAGATACACATTAAATATCGGTCCAAATACACAAGCGCGTGGGAAATTCGATTCTCCCGTTCGGAATATCGGCCAGGGAATTTGTGACACGTTCGCCAATCACAATCGGAATTAAGCTCAGCGAGATATTAATTATTATCGATTGTATTCAAATATCTTATTAAACCTCTCGAAACTTCCGATTCCGTTAAGGCAATATAGTCTAATATTTCGAATTTGTACTACGCAAATTAAATATGATTGTGTGAAGAAGCATGTCATTTGAACGTTAATTTCATTAAACATTAAAAGTTGACATATTAACGGTGTGTATATGAATATAAATCATAAAACGCAAATATCATATAATATAATATAACGGATGCATGATCGCGAGAAAAATGTGAAGCGCATGAAAGGTATAACCGTCTCTATCTTTTTAACAGCTGGCGTAATAGTTTTATTTTCGAAGTCATATATAAACGGCAAAAAGTCTATTTATTTTAAAAATTAAACTATTTTGTCAAAAATATATAAATTTGGAGATTAGACTTCTTTTATAAAATATTTTCCGGCCTCAGCCTTTTGACAATCGATTATCTGTCAAACTAACTCGTTTAATAATAAAAAAATAATAAAATAAAAAAATAATAAAATAAAAAAAAATAATAAAATCCTTTAACTCCTACAGTATGGAGCATAGGGTTTCGACGAAGGTCCGCCAGCGGACTCTGTTATGGGCAGTGTTCTTGGCCTTGCTCCCTCATGACGTTTCCACCTTCTTCAAGTCCTCGAGAACAGAGTGCCTCCAGGTCCGGGCCGACCGCCTCTCTCTTCTTCCCTCGGGGTTCTTCCACTCAAGAGCTCGTTTGCTAATGTCGCCATTTGGTTTCCTTAGGGTGTGTCCAATCTAAGCTCATTTATACGCTTACGAATTTCTTTGACAATTTCTTGTGTTGTATCAAGCGAAGTAAAGCATAATTTCTTATGTCTCTGGCCAAAATACTTTCACGGTTCAAACTCGCGCACGGTGACTTATCGAAGCTCTGCCTGGCTCATTGTTAATCTTTTGCGACGATTTTTTGTTATCCATTAGATCAATTTTTATTTATTTAATTTAATTTCTTATCGTGTGTGCTTTTTACGACAAACAACCCCGTGTATTTCGCATGCGCGAGTGCCTTTATGATCCGATAAAAATTTCAGTTTAAATTCTTATGAGGGTAAGTTCCATTCGCTCGAAAAACATAGTCATTCCGTTCACTTTTTCTTTTCGTCGCCTTTTTTTCTATAAAATGGTCATATATTTAAAGCGTAAAAGACGCTGCACTTTATTTTATCTTTGCACTCGTATTTCTTTAAAGATTATATTAGCAGATAATTGTGAGATTAAATTATAAAAATATATAAAATATATAAATTGAAATGATTAAATTATAAAAACATGTCTATAGCTCTTTCTAATTATTTTAATTCCTCAGGCAACGTCGGGCAGAAGAAGAAGACGACGAAGAGATGGTTGGAGATGGAGAAGAAGGGAGAATGAGAGGTAAAAGAGAAAAGTCGGACTCGCGGGTGGTCCTACCGCGGTGAACCGCGATGGTAGCAGCGGGCAAACTAGCCGCGTGCCTGAAACGCCCACTTACTTCCCCGTTAAGATTTATTCCCCGTTGCAACAAAATAAACCATTAATAAGAGATTCGGCTAGAATCCATCTATATGCAAAATGAAAGCGAAGTCTACAGAAGTACGAGCGTTTGACGTTCGATTTATAGATACCTGAATATGGAAGTCGATGGAAATTTAACTGATTCTCTAGGAATAGTTTTGCGATCCGTGTTTTCAGATCTCCCAAAATATCCCGACGGAATTCTGGATTAGTTTTAACTTGCATCCAATTTAATATCATATATATTTTGCGATTCTCGTAGTAATAATGGAAAGCCCGGCGTTGTAAATTCCGCACGATCCAATGTGAATATTGTGTAGTTTAGCGCTAGATTTAGAATTTCAATATAATATTTATTTTAACCGTTCACATTTCACTTAGACGATCTCAAAATATCGTATTTTGACAATAATAAACATCAGTTTATATTTTTACTTTATCCGACCTTTAACCTGTACGCCACCAGTCGCGTCCACAGATTGCGGTCACATCGTGGTATCGCACTTTCACCTCACACATCTATTTTAGCAGCATTACCTATACATGCATAAAGATAACTCTTTTTTTCTTTTTTTTTCTTTAGCATTTCTTTATTGTTTTTGAGAACTAGCAATATAATAAATCTAATTTAATAAATCAATCTATATAAATTAAATAATATCAAAATATTTATTATATACATAATCTAGATATTATCGAAATTGATCGAGTATGATTAACAGTATATTTGATAGTAGAGATATTATATGTATACAGAATATTATATAATATATTATATATTATATATTATATTACTAGACATTATATTTGCGTGTGTCACGCAATTACTGTACGCGACAAACTTTTAGTCAGTGGTTTGTCTTCACAGAGGCGTAAGTGACGGATCACCCTTTACTTGTGGAAGCCCTCAGGGTGTTTTTGAAGCTCTTGGGAAGGCCTGAATCGCGATCCTGTTTATGACATCCATAAAGTCAGTTATATATGTATATATGTCTCGTGCAACGCACGCGTGATATACATTTAAAATAAAGCAGCATATAAAATAATTTTCTTTTTGCATTGTCATTTTTGATTTACTTAGATACTATTTAACAGAAATAATTATTCCAGTTTTTAAGTATTTAAAAAAAAAAACATTAGTTTTTAATTATGTTACACGTTATGTAATATAAAACACAATTAATTACAATAATTTTTATTATTTATATAATAAAATATTAATATAATAATTTTTATTATTTAGTAAATTTAGTAAATAAATTTAGTAAATTTACTTTATTAGAATACTCTATTATATATATATAATAATAAAAGCATAGATTTTGCAAGTTGGCTATTTTCTGTTTTATATACAAAATAAATAATTGTTGAATAATGATCAATTACAAAAGGAATAGATATATATATGGCATGTTTTTTTATCATTTAATATATATTATCTGTTAATAATAAACCAATCTAATTAAATAATATTGGAATATTTATTATGTCAGATAATACCTATCTATCAACTTTGTTGAAACATTAAGATACCCAAGTTGTTTACCCTTTGTATATATGAAATTACATACTCGTTTCATACTGCGATTATCTCTTTAACCATCATTGATTACTCATTTATATAAAACATGCACCGTTACAATTCGCGAGAGCCATTCTCGAATTCGACCTCTATTTTTTTCGACTGTTATTTATCTTCGATAACGATTCATTTTATATATCGTTGTGTAATATGATGGATATAATATATTCTAGATTTTCTAAAAAAGATGTTTTGCATATTATTTATTATCATATACGAACTGCTTAATGTTATAAATTAAATCATTGACAGTTATTTATTGTTAGCACAATTCAGAGAGAAAAATGTTAAAAAGATATTGGATAACTTCTTTCTAAAAAAAGGAAAAAGTAATATATGCTAATCATACAAAAGATTCAAAATTCTCGTTTATATATGCATTTACACGATTAATTTCTTCTGCGTTTTGTAAAAATGTACGAATATTGCGGCGCTCTTTAAAATCTCCCATAATAGAAAAAAAAATAGTTTGCTTATAAGACTTTATTTGTCCAGGCTCGAAAGAGTTTCGTTTAGATAAATTCGATTCTCGCATGTATGCGATTAAGAAATAAACACCGTTAAAATATACACAATTGCGAGAGAAAGAGAAAAGAGACGAAGTTTAAAGAGCGTAACTAAAACGAACACACAAATCTATTGTCAGCGTTACCCCTGGAAACGCTTTTGCATGGACATGTCTCAGCATCGGTATCGTTTTATCAGTATCGGGCATTCCCATCGATCGCAATTGGCGATCTCGTGTTGTCCGGTACGGTACTCTCAGAGAGGCATCTCTCTACTGGAGGCAGTCGGAGAGAGAATAGACATCAGGATCTCGAACAGGCCCGTACGCGATGCTCGGACCCGTTCCGTGATTAATGGCGGGAATTAGTATTCGTCGCCGTACGGTTGAATTACAGAAAGTTATCTCACCGGCTACAAGCGGACGTTTAGCGCCGCCCTCGCACCATCTCCTATCCTTTCCCGCTTTTTTTTCCCAGCGATCCATATTACCGGACTGTTGAATAATGCGACGATTTATTTTTCTCGGGTACGCGATCGCTGATTAAAGAAGAAGCCCTGGAGCAACGTGGTGAGGTAGAGAAGGACGAGGACAAGAAGAAAATAACGGTCGTATTCGAGGGTGGCTCTTGCGAATTGTGACGGTGACGACGGTGCGTGTTTAATTTTACAAACGCGCAGTTAATTTTATATAAAAGAAAAAAAATAATAAATTAAATAAGTTACGAATTACTCACCCCATTTTTGCTTCACTGTCACTTGATGCTTCCCCGCATTTTTTCCTCCGTCCTTGTGTGTTTGTTCTTTGCTGCTCTTTCATAGACTGCAATCGTAACGCACTCATTCGCAAGAACACGGTTAATGACGAACATGCGCGCACTAATTAGCAGAATATAAACGTGGCACTTTGCATAGTACTCCCGATATTAATCGCACGCTACGCGTACTTTATTTCGTTACGGCGAAAGAACAATGCAAAATATTATGCTCGCGTAAGTCCACTTGGCATTCGAAATTCGTGCGATTAAATTTATCACTTGTCGCGACAAATGCTATCTATATTGTTGAATAATATACGCATTTTACGCTAACTTTATTATTTTGTACAATAAGTTTATAAATATACAAGTGAAAATAAAAGACATCAACGTCCGAATCAATTTCGCAAAATATGCGTTTTGACAAATTACAACGGCGTACAAACGTCGAGTTTATGGTACGCGATAGATAAATATTGAAATATGAGATTAATACCGATTCTACTTATTAATTAAACATGTCGCGATACGGAGTCAATCCATATATTCGCGCAACTTTTTGTTAATATTTAATTAAAAAATATGAAAATGACATCAGCTTCAACTCGATACTGCGCGACATTATGTGAATCGAGTAAACGAAAAAATATACGAACGAAAAATTCAATATTATATTCAATTATAACCGAATGCATAGATTTTCAGCGCACGATACACGCGAGATATATGTATATATTGATTAAACAATCGATGTACAATATAATGCCGTTTTGTTACTTGGATCCGCCATCGCTGCGCGATATTCTTGTACGTCGCTTGTCATGTGTGATAATTGCTAATAGCAATAATTGCTAATAGAAATAATCGTATTTTACATCTTTCGATACTTATCATGATCACATTTCGGTAGATTATAATATGACGGATGGAGTGTCTCATGACAATATTTGCTTACTCGAATCTCGAATGATAAAGTCACGATTAGATTAACTATTATATTGTGTTCAATCTTTCTTCGCTATTATTTATTTTGCCATTCAATTGAATTAAATATAATATAAATAATAGCGCACTATGCGAAGATCGAACATAATATCGCCAAATATAAAATATTTAACTACAAAAAAAATTCATGCAGAATATTTTATTACTTAAAGTTCTCAAATTGATTACTTATATATTGTTTGATCCATCCATCATAGTTTTCGTTACTTTAATTATATTATTGCATTTTCAATTTCTGAAAAATTATTATCATATTTATCGGCGAAAAAGTAAAAGCACGAAGTATATCTGAGAATCCATCGTTAAAGAAATAATTATCGGTTGTAAGTATCTCAATAAATAATTTCCATTACGTCTTAATACTAAAAATGTAATAATAAAAGATAGAAATAATTTTCTAATTATAATATGCTATTATGCTGAAAATAAAGCAAATAGTTTTCGGATGCAAAATTAACAATATTATCGATAAAAGAGAGAAATACCTCAATGGAAAATTTAAAGTCTTGGTATTATTGGTATACGGTTTTCTCTTTATTAGTTTTTCTAGCTTTTTCCATTAATTTTTCAATACAATATATTTATAGATTAGCATTTGAAAAGGAAATACTAATTTATATCTGACTCATTTAAAACGCATCGATTCATGAAAGATTTCTTCCGCTTGTAATTTTAATTAAATTGCTTTCAAAATAGTATTTGGTCCCGATTAAAATAATATTAATAAGATTTAATTAATTTTGGGTAATACCGTTTTAATTATACAATTTTTCAATTCAAGCTTTATTTATATGATTAATACTTGTTTATGGTATAAAGTGGGCAACAGTTTATGCAGACTGTAAAACGAATCATTATTTTCTCATTGAATGAGCATGAAATTTGCGTTGCGCCAAATTAAATTAAATTAAATTAAATGTCGATAATATCGAATAATTCTAACTACATATACATATTCACCAATGCGTAAAAAATCAAGGATGCTCAAGTATTAAATTATTTCAAATATTTCCGTATAACAAATACTACTCTCCATGACAAGATTTAATTTCCTATATATATTATTCAGCTTTATAGCTTTCGAATTAATAATTATTAACAAAGAATTTTAGAGAAAGAGAAAAAGAGAATCTCATTTGACTTGCTACAAGATAGAACAAAGCAACGCAAGGAAGTTGTTGGTTGTATAGGAACGTGTAATCCCGCTTAACAAATCCTCTTACAACCTCTCATCCAAACTATGGAAGCGAACGTAATATTAATTCCTCCTGTTAAACAGATCGTAGGTGCGTTAATATTCGTTTATGACAAGCCGAGGCAACGATATCGCCTCCAGATCTTCCTTAACTTTAAATTATACGATGTTCACGGTCTTGCGGGGGTGTTCCCCTTAAGGGCGTGCGAAACGAATGCTACTGCGGTTACGCGTTTGAAGCTTCCTTAAACGTTTGATCATCTTGTTAAATAACTTTGAGCATACGTTAATAACAATTTGTAACGTAGTAATATACACAAGCAGCGCTGGATGTACATCTTTCACGTATATCAACGCGTTTTCTTTTGCTTGAACAGTCTGATATGCTATTGCAAGAAATGATAATTGTTTGACAACGATGTTCATACATATTGAACAAGAAAGCATACAACAAAACTTAAACAATTTCTGATTGATTTCTGTGATTGAGACTAAACATCCATATCTATTACGTCTTTTCTATTATCTTATTATGACCAAATATTTCATTTTTAAAGTTTGTTTTTTACTATAATACAGATGGTAAATGTCCGGATTAAAAAGAATTTTTTCGTGGTGAAGGTGTAGGGGGAGAGGCGGAGCTCGAATGCGCCCACGCATTCAATAAATAATATTTTTCGAGACACGACCCAGAAATTCGTGTAGTCGCATGAAAAGCTGTTAACGAACTGCGAGAAATAGGTGAAACACATTATTGACAAAATATCCATGACCATGTGCCTATCCCGTAAATGTAAACAAACACTTTTTCGTCTGCTCTACAACAAATACAATGTACACAAACTTTACTTTTCCTAATATTACTTTATAATACCCGAGAAAAAGCATTAAAACTGTGAAACTTCAAAATCGCATATCTCTGGAACCAGAAGAGAGCGTTACAAAATTGAAAGCGTATATTACTTAGGAATGTACCTTCTACAATATATATAAAAATGAAAACGATTCATTAGGTATAAGTTAATCCGAATATTTACCATACAGATTATTGCATATATTATAACATATGTTTAAGAATAATATAAATTAATTAAATAAATGAATGATAAAAAGAATAATTATACATATATACGAATGCAAATTTGATAATACAAGAGATAGAAATGAATTTTTAACTTATAATTATTAAAAATTAATGTTGAAATTAATAATGAATATGAAGTTATCATATCACATAGATATATGTTTCTTTTTACAGTTGAAATTAATAATGAATATGAAGTTATCATATCACATAGATATATGTTTCTTTTTACAGTGGAATAAATATATGCATTTACCCGCGATTATGAAAATTCACGCGATCAATGAAAAAGCTGATGAAAGAAATTTAGGTGTTTAAACGTTACGTACTTACTTCTATTTTCGAATTTAACAAGATTTAAGAACTCGAAGCTCTTTTTAGAACAAAACCGCGCTTCTTGATAAAACGAAAGAAATGCGAAAAATGCTTGGGGGAGAGAAAGAGAGAGAGAGGAAAGCAGATCAGAGGTGGTCAAAGGATTACATCGCTCTCCTCGATTCCAACGTTTTCCCACATCGGGACCATTTCTACTTATCCTCACCTCGGAACGTTCCTCTTTGAAGCACGTCTCATCTGCAAGCTCATCAAGCAATTTGTTACTCTCTCGAAGGGTCTTTAGCGCTACCTCCTTTCCGTCCATCCCTCGTTTAAGCCCTCCGCAAATATATATCGCGCAACCAGAGCTTTCAAACCAGTCTGTATCGTTTAATGAAATTCCAGACTATTTATTAATCAGTTAACAGCTTCGTCTTCGATAAAGGAAACGCTTAAAATCCGCTTCTAAATATCGATATTTTAAGTATTGAAAAATTTGGTAATACACATTTTTTCATTTTTTGACGTGATACACCACGTTACTATGAAAATATAGATAAAAAAAATTAAAGTAGTGTTTAAAATAATCATTATCTCAAAAAATGATTATTTTGCACAATTAAAAATTTTGCTCGTTAAACACAGACATTTAATAAATAAATTATATAATTTCTACAAGAAAAGAAAATTATTTAAATAAATGAACTTTTATAGAATATCTTATAAATTAAAATTTGATATACAAGTAACCCAAATAATTATAAATTTTAAACGCAATTAAATGCATTAAAATTACATATATTAATACATTAATTATTATAAATATTTTAAGTACTTTAAAATGTGGATTTTATATATTCCATGCAACACAACAATGTAAAATGAATCATCCTCTCTATCACGGAGATAAATGAATAATTACTTTTAACATAAATAATAATAAACAAATTATAAATCGTATACTCATCTCCATCGCTCAGTCTTCCTTCTCCTCTCCTGTTTGTTCTTTGCTGTTTCATGGATTGCATGGATTCACTCGCAAAGATACGATTAATTACGATCACGCAACACTTTGCACAGCACTCCCGATATTAACCACGCGTGTACTTTATTATATTGTGACGGATAATACAATGAGAAAATTACATTGAAAACTAGAATCCACTAGGCAATCGAAAATCATCGGATATCGAATTCACTAGTCGCGACAATGCTATCTTTGTTAAGAACGAAGAATATATTCTCGCATTTCTTAGAATAATTTTACTATTTTGCGTAAAAATGAAAATGTATAAATATACAAGTTAAAATTAAAGATATCAGTGTATCAAATCTATTTCGTGAAACATGCATTTTGACAAATTACAACGAAATGATGTGATATCTTGATAAATATGAAATATGAGATTAATATGTGATCCTACTTACTAATTAAACACGCGACACCCGATTAGAAGTAGATCGGTATTGTGATACTTATGGCGTTAATGATCAAAAAATATCAATTTCAACCTGATATCGTATAATACCACGCGAGTATAGTTAATAATTAAAAGGTGATAAACCGCTTAAAAGAAACAAAATTTTATATTGCACACGCGGTACATTTTGCACATATAAATTCCGCGAAATTAATATATTATTTTTACGAATAAACGAATAAAAAAAAATCACGTGAAATATCTATCTCAATAAATAGTCGCCTCGACACGCTTAGGAATCGTTAATCGTAATAATTGAAATGATCGTATGTAGATGAATAATACGACGATGTGCATACGGTGTATCTTTCACCGCTGCCTACTTGCTCGAGCGTCGTCACGCGAATGATAACAAAGTGAGTGTAAACAACGCACGGCTACAATGTCGCAAATCGAGCTCCAAATACTCTGTGATACAATTAATTCATCGATGCCACCAAATATTAAATTTTTACATTACAAAATAAATACGGAAGAAAGTACGAGCGGAATATTACATTATATTCGAATTCTCATCTACGCCATACATGAGGCTTTTTTCCTTATCGATTTTCTTCCACATGTTTGTCTTTTCACTCTTTTTTCACGTCGTCAAGTTCACTCTACGTGCATTAAGGTGTACCAGAAGAGTATGACGATACCTCTTGAATCGTAGATATATTGAAAGTCTAGAGTTCTCTCCCGTGGACAAGAATGGACGTGTTCAAATGCATCACGCGCGTGTCTCCCTTTTGTCTGGACTGTTTTTGAGTTTATTCTCTTAAAAAGACTCCGAAGCTTTACATAATAATATTTTATTATAAGCTTTCTACCAGTTGTTGGTCGTTTGAGTGAGAACTATCTTATTCTACTTATTCGGTGCCATTATAATTTACGAATATAAAAAGAAAAAGAAGATATCGAGAGTATTGCTATTAAACTAGTTGAAATTTCGCAAGAGTGTTTTCTAATTCAGTTTTCCATGTTAATAAAATAATTTTTCCTTGTATTTTTCTTATGACAAAATTTTGCAACAAAATCAAATATATAAATATAATATCTCATCGATACAGCTTTTAAATTTAGAATCTATACAGAAATGTTCATACTAATATATTCGTTATATATTTTAGAATACAAATAATTTCCAAGTGAATTTGATTAGATTAAACTCTCTCTAATAGCGTAAAAATTTGCGTTTATACATTCACGATTATTCAGTCAATAAGTCAGCATTTAATTTATCGTAGATAAGTATGTAGAAAATAGCTTCTTTATTTTCTTTCCACTTTCTAATTATTTAGTACACAGATATATTGCATACTCTTGTGGTATACTCATATAATCGATATAATCGTTAACTTGATTACATTTTGGCCGGCTCCGCTTATGGGATGCATAAGCCGACGCGCGCACGAAGAGAAGGGAAGACGGGACACGACAAAAAGTGAAATCGTTATTCGCGTAGCGGTCCGTGGTGGGCCACGTCGGTGCAACGGGGCCCGTTTGATAAGACCGCCCGCAGCGAATAACATTTTAATCTGACGGCCGCTCGCGGTTCCTCTACTACTGCCATCCTTCTCGCGCGCTCTCCTCGAATTGTGTTCCTCCCGTTCTCTCTCTTTCGCTTATCCGGGCTTCCTGCGAACTTCCACCGGAGAAGATTGCCTACCTGCCGCCTCCTACACACACCTATGCGGCTCCTCTACGCGGTTCCTCTCGCTCCTCGTTACGACGCGCTTCGTCACGCATATTTACGCTTGCTTTACGAGCCGACCCGCGCCACTGGCGCGCGCCCCCCTAATTTTAAGGGGGCCTCATGAAAAGAAAATTCCATTTATTCTCGTTACGTTAGCACAGTCTTACATGTTAATTATTTCGTTATATATTTTATTTTAATGTTTCCCTTTTCATCATTATCTCGCGTTCAAAATTTAACTGATATAAAACTCAACAATTGTTATATTTTAAATAAATAGTATCTACGTATTTGTACAATCATCATCTTTACGGAAAAAAATAAATTTGCAAATAATATTTAAACAAAACTATTTAAATAATTATTTGTGTAATAGTCTGCATTTGCAAATGTGGCTATCGTTGACAATAGCTAACGCAAAATAAAAATTTTCAAAATAACTTTTTTTTGTCTAATAGTAAATATTAATTATTTAATTCAAAAAATTGAACTTAAAAATACTTGAGCTAAGGCATATAACTCGTGTACGTAACAGACGTTCGTTGAATTCGCGTGTTTCAAGTATTAAATAAAATTTCTCAAAGATCTCCTTGAAATTTTTCACATAGATCAACTTTCACATGCATGGACATTCGCTCTGTCTTCCTAGTTTTATTCCGCTCTTCATATATGGGGTGACGGTATTAAGGTGAATGGCGTTGGAACCGCGGTACGCTTTTCAATTGGACGATATGAATTATTGAACAGCGCTCTGTCATATCTATGATCCGGCTTTACCCGATATTGATGGCTGTATTTTAGAGCATCCGGATTATTTTGATTATTTATATATCGTATTACGCGTTACTTTAGAACATATTTAATGTAATATAATAATGTGTTTTGATAGTTTTTTCTCCGAAATACTCGCGGATGCCAACAATGGCAGTCATGTCCGACACCTCCATTAAATAAATAAAATCACCCGTTATAAAGATGACGATGGCGGTTAGGTTATTACGAATGAATGCCAAGTAATGTCATAAGTAGCGGCACCACGATCTTTCTTTGCCGTTGTAACACGACAAAATACATTTTACACATACCTGCTCTTTGCTATGATCCTCGTGTCATATATTGATTTTTCACATCGCAGCATGAAATTCAAAGATATTAATTTTATTTAAATTATTTTCGTTTTCCATGCTATACGTTAAAAAAAACTCGTAGATATTTCTCGTGGATCAGAATGACATATTCTTGTACCGAATGATATATTAAAAAGAAACCGATTTTAGGTTGAAAGAGGTATTATAATCAAAATTCTTTTGTGTGTGTAAAATAATATAGTAAGTTTTCAATGGTAAAATATCAATAATTATATCATATTCTAATAAAATATTGCGATAATCACTCATTTCTACCGAAACAGTTTTGTATTTTTGCAAATTGCTATTAAAAAGATGCACAATAATTTTAACGGAAAATTTATTTGTTCTTGAAGTTATTTAAAAAATCAATAGTTTTTAATAATAATCATTTTTTTATTATAATAGGTATGCACGCGCGCATCTAGATATATGTGAATACAGTCATATGATATAAATTTATTTATCCGATGATTTCAACTATCCTATTTTATTTTAAACTTAAGCTGTTCATGCACATAAATAGTTTTATACAGCTTTGATTTATCTTCCTTTTTTTCTCTTTTCTTTTTCTCTCTCTCGTTTGTTAAATGGAACATCTCAAATTTACTACAATGTTATAGACATCATAATTCATTTATTTCTAGCACTCACCATGTTTTCTTCAATCTTATCGACGTTCTTTCGTTAAAAGATACGAATATATAGCTATCTCGTAGCGTCGGAAGTCACATTGTATGAAATAATTGAATGACACAAAATCGTTACCGTGAGCGCTAATGTTGTTCGGGATGACCGGAAGGATTTTATTTATCATGGTATATCGTGGAATCTGTTGAAAAAAATATTGATAAGAAATATTAATTTTCACGATTTTATTTTTAAAGATTGTATTTAGAGAACGGATATTTTTGCCGCGCGCTATTATTGTTTATTAAATATCCGATTGAAAAGGGACAGCACAAAAATCGTAGCGAAAAATAAAAATGCTATGAATATCAAGCTCTATTTTTTTATTATCGCGGCCATCTCAGCGATACGTTTCTGCTTTTTTCTTAGCGAATCCGTGAAATTTCCTTTTTTTTTTTTTTAGCGGGTCTATAAAATCTGCATGAGGATTCTTGGTTGAATTGGAAGCGAAAATAAATATTTAAATATCAAGAATATCAGAACCACTTGCAAACATGGCGCGCAAAAATTTCTTTATAATTCTGAATGTTAAAAAGTGGACATTTGTGCCCGCCATTCTTTCATGTTTCCCGTTTTGATTAAAAATTGATAACAAAATGCGTCCCATATTTTCGCCGATTAAATATATGCCTAATATGGACGAGACCAGATTATACATATATATACGATCCCATTCGTTTGAGATACACGATATAATTATTTTTCCGCGATAGTGCGTCTCGACGACGAGCGCGATCGTTCCTTTTCTGCCATGCCATCGTGACTACGCAAACATTATTCTCGTTATTTCATAGCAAACGCGAACTTGACTCGCAACCGCTGGTAAAAGACTGCATCCGCGATATGTTTTGTAATATTAATATTTTTCTTTATAAATTTTATAATTTAAATATTTTAGAATTAGAATATCTATTTTATTTTTTTGTGCCGTCCAGTGCGATAAGGAGGAGTGTAAGAATCGCATGAGTATTACTTCTAAGAATTTTCCCTGCGCGTATAATTAATGTCATATTAACGGACCAGCCATCGAGATTTCCTCGAGTTCTTCTCCCCTCTACATCTACCAATCTCACGCTTTAGGTTCGGGTAATCCGGTCTTCACCAGCCCTTTCGGACCCTACGAGGCATGCCATGTTTTGATCGTCAACGTACCGTCAGTCCATTAATCTGTCAGAATTAGTATATCTGTCTCTCCTCCCGGTTTTCTTTAATTTATTTTGAAATATTTTCTTTTTATGAATACGCATATATATGTATGTGTAAAAAAAAAAACGCCAAATCAAATTACGCGTCATTTAATCGAATAAATTTACTGTGGCAAGATATGTATTATATCGGAATATATTCGTATAAATCAGGAGAGAATGGATAATATGATAATATGTTTCTCTATCGCGATCGTCCTCATGCACCCCGGAATCAACTTATTCGAAAAAGATACATACATATTTGCAATTTTGTGTCCCCTATGTCTCGGACCTAATAAGAAACACGCGTTATCGGACGCTCGTGAACGGCAATGCTTTTGTCTTCGGAAGGCTTGCAACGTGAGCTTTCGTCCTGGAATCGTTCCAGACGCGCGATCTGTCGGGCATCGCGTTTGCACGGCCAATGCCCGGGGAATGCACAACAATGTCCCCCGGAGAAGCCGAGTTAGTCGACCCTCAGCACACCCACGTCGGCGGTGCTCTCCGGTGTCAAGAGAGTCTAATGGGCGCCCCCTCGTAAAAATGTTATTATTTGCCTACGCGAGTCGCGGCTCCCCGCGAGGGCCACGATCTTTATTAAGTTCTCCGTTGCGCTCGACTCCGATGACGTTCGTGTGAGGAAGGAACGAGGAAAGATTGCTGCGGGACATACACTTTTACAAGGCGTTTAAAGCGAAACTATTGTTGTTCTTTTGGTTTACATTGTTTTACTTGAGCTTTGCCATTAGACAGATTCTACAGTCTGCATACTTTTGATGATCCGTAAACGATAATGGAGATAAGAAAATTGATTTAGATTCAGAATATTTAATGTAGAGTATATAAAAATATTTTAAAGGCGGATATGTCTTTTGCCTCTTCTCTCTATATATTTTATGAAATATAAATTCATCTAATTTTTTTTTTTTTTTAAATTGATACAAATATTTATGAATTCAAAATAAGGAAAAGGCAATAGAAGCTAGCGCAATATATGGAGCGCAAATAAATTTATTAAAAATCAACAATAAGCGAACGTTTTGGTCTCTTTCTTTGGACCATCAACGTAATAATAGAAGTTAAATTAAATCGTTATTAAATAGAGACATACGGAAATAGAAATAGTTGAAGTTGAGATCGAGCTATCATTCTTGTTAAATATAAACATAAATAAAGAATATTTATATAGAAATATAAATTTAAAACAAATAGAAATATAAATTGATATATATATTTACACTATTCTGTTCTTTGAGAGAATCTCTGAAAAGCTTAGATTTTATTCATCAATATTTGTACAGGTCTACTCTTAAACTCGTACGCAAAAAATCAAAATATTTTAGCATAGAAATCTCGCGGTGATCGCGCGCAGAAATGAAGCCGAAATCAAGCGGCGACAAAATCCTTCTACGGTTCTTGGGTTAACTCCTTGTTTCTACTACGCGGATATACATTCGTCATCCGCGACGTCATCGTTGGAAGCCGAAGAGACCGTAAACCAGTTTGTAGTGCATAAGAGGCAAATTCGTAAAAGCGTAATCTCGCGGCAGTGTCGTCGTGTTCGCGTCGTCATCTCTCTCGCGTTCACGCGGAGGTCACGTTATATAATAACGTCTTTATCTTTTGCAGTATAACTTTTACGGTCAACGGTGCTTTAACCGAAATATAGCCGTAACCACAGCAGTACGAAGTATAAGGGATCGTTTCGCAGATTAAAGACGTCTCGGTTGTGACGATAAAAGTGCCGATGACTCTACTTTATCAGAAAAATAATTAGAGATTAAATTTATTTGAATAATATATTTAAACTTTTCTTTATTGAGAGATATAGAATATATGATTTTGTTAATGTTACGAATTGAATTTGCCGTAATTTTATTACCAAAAATTAAGCGTATTACAAACTAAAATTACAAGTAATTTATTACAAATAATTACAGTAAAATATTAGGATTGACATAACAAATTACAAATGCTTTTTCCATAGATTCTTTAATGGAGTATTTCTGTCGGTTTTGGGTAAACATATCAGACGTACAGGGATATTTTTAATTTTTTACTATTATTTAGTTATTGAAATTAATCCAAAGCATCGAAATAATCTCGGTTTACGATAGTAGTAACTTGAGGCTCAGTATCTCGAATGCATGGAGCCGGATCGGAAACCGGCGTGGATAGCAGGATCAGCGACAAAATTGAGACGTTTAGGCAGCCCATTAAAGGGATGCCTCCATCCAGCGCCGTCCCATAAATCACCGTCCTGTTTTTCAGTCGTCGGCCGAGTGAAAAGCGAGGCGCACTAACCCCGAAAGGTGTGCGTCCGCGCCGTTGGAAGGTTCCAACGAAAGCGATAAAGACGGAGAGCGCGAGCGAGAGCATATATAGAGGAACGGAACGGTGAGAAAAAGGGTGTGAGGGAAGCGGGGTGCACAGCGGGCTTAAAGTCGCGTGCCGACGAACCTCCGAATAGCGACGAACCCTCCGTGGTCGCCCCCCTGCGGCACACACACTCTCTCCCCTTCCCTTATCTGTGGAAGGCCAATCCATAAATATCCTAATGGGCCTAAACTGTCGAGCATTTACCCTCTACTGCGGGGGTCGGTCGCGTTACGCCGAATAAACCAACTACAGGATCTCCACCTTTTTTTCGCGGCCTTTTCTCTTTTAATGCTTTGCCTGTCTCTTGTCGTTTCTCCTTGATCCTTACATACTCTTTCTTTTTCCTTTTATTTTCCTTCCACGTCTCTCTTTTACTCACGCACGCTCTCGGCGCCTTTTTCGTGAATGGATGTGTGCCGCTTGGCGAAAAAGGGCGGAAAACGATGTATTTAGAATGCGCAGCTTGAAATCGCTTTCCATTCATCCGGCGTTTTGGAAACAGATTGCAAATGCGACAGTACCTCCGTTAAAGCTCATGGATTACCAGATGAAAAGGGTGGTCAGGTGAGAGAATGAATACATGCTTTTTCGTCGGAAAATCTCAAACGCTATTCAATAGTAGATTAAAAAATTTTAGTTCGTAGAAAAGTTTTATTATGTGGCTTCAGTAATCCGTACAAAGCCAAGTACCAGTCAATTGCTACAGTCTCTTTTATAGATTATTATTAGTGATTAACATAAAAATAATAAAAGAACCACTTGAACGGACATGCTTCTTGAATATTATAAAGACATGTTTTTTGACATTCTTTTTTTCTTTAGCATTGATATATTTGAAATGTTTTGATGATAAAATAAAAGTATATAATATATATATTCTTTATAGCGTTTATAGCGTCTTTCGCTGCTACTTGATGCCCAGTTTTCATCTTCTTCGATCTTTTCAGTCATTCTCATTTAAATTTTTGGTACTCATTATTTTCCTGATTCTTTTTTTCCAGTTTTTCTTTGGTCTTCCTCTTTTCCTACTGCTTTTTGTGCGATAGTCTCTCATCATTAATTCTTTCTATATACATGTCCATATCACACCAGTTGTTTCCATTCCATATCCACGATAGATCCTTCCATGTCCATTATTCTTTTTATTTCTTCATTTCGCATTCTATCTAATCTTGATATTTTTGCCGATTTTCTTAGTACATCCATTTACATAGCTTCTAGTTTTCGTTTTGTGCTTTCAGTTAATTTTCATTTTTCACTTTCGTATAGTAGTTCACTTTTTATCATTGTTTTATATATGTAAAGTCTCTTTTTCTTTCCAATTTCTTTACTCCTTTATCCTTGTTCTGATCTCTTTATTATTCGTTCCTTGTTTGTCAAATATAATTCGCAGGTATTTATATTCCTCCCATATTGCTATTTCTTCATTTCCATCCATTTATATGTTAGTGATTCCATTCCCTATGCAAAGATATTTTGTTTTTTTGATGTTCATTGTAAGTCCCCATCTTATATTCTTTTTTTCAATTTTCTCGCCATGTATTCCAAATCATCTCGGTTTCCTGTACATATCATTGATCATCAGCAAACTGGAGGGTATACGGAAAGTGTCGTCATCCAATTCTATTTCCATCCCCTTACATTTATGTTCCCTCTGGTAGAGCGTTTTTCCTATGTATATTTTAAATAAAGTAAGAGAGCGAGAGAGAGAGAGAGAGAGAGAAAACAGAAAACAGCTTGTCGTAATCACTTACTAATTATAAAAGTTCGTCGCTTCCGTTCTTCACTGTTGTTTTAGAGCTCTTTATAAAGATTTTGTAAAGCTCTGAGGACATATTGGTTGAAGTTCGTCATTCTGCAAATACTCTCATAGCATCTTTATCGAAACATTATTATTAACTTTTTGTAAGTCAACGAACAGGAGATGAATTTCTTTGCTGTATGTAATAAATCACCTTTTATTATTAGATATAAAAACTTATTTCAAGTAATAATATACATAAAAGATCCTATCAAGGAACGGGGAATCGCTAAACATACCCTTGCAGTTGTTTCACTACGCCGTTCACGCCATAGTCTTCAAGCTGTAGGTACCCACACGTTATCGGAATTTCTTGAAGTCTCTGGTTAGAAACTATATATACTTACATTAGGGTGGCCTCAAGCTTGAAATTTTGAGCGTACCTGAAATACCTAAAATATTAAAGCGAAATACTATCGCTGAAAGTTTCGGCGGTGTCGATATATAATACCGGAGAACAAGACCAATTTTCGTATACGTCTAAATTTAATTGATGATTTATTTAATCATCCCCATCTTGGTTGAAAAATCACTTTTATTCTACTTTTTTTATCTTTACTAAATAGACAGTTACGCATAAAGTTATGAAGAAGTTAATAAAATAATAAGATGAAAACAATTTCGTACTCTTGTGTGATACTCTATGAAGTATATTGCACTGCTACCAGATTTAATTCCGCCATAGTAGTTGAGAGCTAAATAATGTTTTGCGGAATTACATTTAACTCTAGCGGTTTAATTTGCTCCTTCTGTTTGCATTCTACTTCCCATTCCATCCCGTCACACTCGTTGGTAATTGAGAAATTTAATCCTCAAATGCAGTTACAGCGACAGCCGATCATTCCGCTTCGTTTGTTGAAATTCTCATACATATTTAGCGAACAATTATCATATTTTTTCCCGCGCTCTTTCTTTTACAAATTTATTCTTCGAATATTTATAATCTTTGAGATAAATCTAAGGAAACTGTAAAAAATAGAAATCAGAATAAACGATCGTGCGGTTTTATTATCAACGATCGTGTCGATGTCGCGGCGTGAATTCCACAATTTATCGATTCCGGCGAGGGGTCGGCAGTCTCATAATGTGTCTTAAAAAGAGGATCCTCTGTCGCCAGGTTCACGGGTATCCAAAGAATTTCATCAATTAAACGGCTCGCTCACGCTACACACATATGGTGGCGCGATCAAATAAAAGATATAACGCGCGTGCAACGCAATGCAACGTACCGTTGTGTGGTCATCGTCGTACTAAAGTGCACGACCGTTTGCCAGTCGTGTACGAACGAGGATCGCGCATTCTGCGGACGCGCTCCTTTCTCTCCCTTTAATAAGAGCCGGCCTGTACACCCGTCGCCGGGCCGCGACACGTTTCGACTTCCGGAGGTTTCCCCCGCTCTCTTCCTCACTCTCTCTCTCTCTCCTCTCGACCTAACAGAGATGCATTGTGTGCAGTGAAGCACCTGGCACGCGCCAGCTCCTGTCTTTATGTACCCGCCCTATACTCCCTCTCCTTTCATGATCTTCTCTCCTTCTCTTCTTCTCGTCGCACTCTTGGCTCACACTTATGTGCTCTCTCTCTCTCTTTTCCTCTATCATCCTTTTCTTCCTCTCTTTCCACCCACATATGCGCCAGACGAGTCGTTATCTCCTGGATATCCTCCGGACATTTGCTCCCCTCCGTTTCGAGTTCCTAACAAGATTTCCATCTCAGATATCTCTCTCACTGTGCTCGTTCCGCTGCACGCGGACTATTAGCAGTAAACGTTGTTCGGTAATTTGACATGGCTTTCATGGAGAGCACGGACTTTTCTTCTTTCTTCCTCCTCTGCCCCTTCATCGGTGTGGCGAGGCGAGGCGAGGCGGCGGAGATAAGTATGGCACGCGAGATAATAAAAGGTAATTGTATCTCGGTACGTGCCGCCAGAAACGCGTCCAAAACGCTCATTCGTAATTAATATCTTCCGACACGCGGGATGTGCCCACCTATTTTCATTTCTACCATTACCTACCCAGTCATTTTAGAGCGCTGTGAAATAATTATAAACTATTATATATATTAAGATAACACACACACGTCTTATATATATGTATATATAAATATTAAAAGATGTTTTTTAGAAATATCACCCCCGCGAATAGCCAACGCATACAAGTTTCAATATTTTGACAAGCTATCTCCCGTTTTGCTTCCATTCTCTTTCTCTCTCTATCTCTATCTTGGCCGCCTTGTTTAGTGAGGTTTACTGGAAGATTCGGCGGTGGTGTCCGTTGGTGGATTATCCGGTGCCACGTTACCGAGAAAGCGCTTTTCCCTTCAACTCCATCATCGACAAACTCTGTCGGGGTAACCGACAGATCGAAACGGAGACAATCATTCGCGGCGCGTGTAATTTCGTTGAGTGTATTTCGCGGTAACGTTATTAATACGATGGAGGGATATGTCAGACGAATAATCAAGTTTGCATGGACTTCACCTGTTCCCCAATCGTCGTTTTGGAGGTGTCGAACTAATTTAACGTGGATTACCTCTTTAGTTGAATTTGATATATGTATATTTAATATATTCTCAGCTATATCCGTTTTGTTTGCGCACATCGTGAACGAACGAAATGCTGCGATTCTTTGGTGCAATGCATATTTCGGCAAAATATAAATCTGTATCGGCGGATTATATTTTTCTTCCGCTTTATAATCACTCACAAAATTATTTCGGCGTACATATATTACTCAAAATTTGTATATATATATATATAATAGTTTATAAAT
>NW_021849528.1:700361-713479 GCF_003651465.1 Formica exsecta
TATATAATAGTTTATAAATTTCATATATATAATATAATAAAAAGAATTATTAAATTTTCGTTAGAAAACACATTTTTCATTTTTTTTGGTTTACATATTAAGAGCATTCAAAACGATACTGCTTTCTAAATATCTACATCTGCATTTCTATAACATCTTTATTGGCTACTTAGAGTAAAAGTTATATACGACATCTTTTATTTTAACATTTATTATCCTGTCGCGGCTCCAGCTCGAACGATCGATTTTTTAATACGCCCTATCGGGAACTATCGTGATCGATCGATCTTCTGTGACGCGCGCATGGCTTGCGCTAAAAAAGAAGCGAGCTAAATCGCCGATGAACCATAGTCGATCATTAACGTTAATGACACTTTTTCCTTAGCCCTATTTATCCCGCGGGTTATATACATCAAGGGATCTATACTAAATCAATACTTCAGGATTCCTGAATACGAATGAGTTTTATCTTTTGCGAAGTGTCTTACATAAATATGCTCAAGATGGGGATGAGTTTTAAAAATATTTTTATTTCAGGTTTTGAAAATTTTTAGCATTTCTCTCATTGTTTTATTAGTTCTTCAAGTTCAGGGCTTCTGTTATTGCCGCTATTCTCAGCTTTGTTTTAATCCGCTATCTACTTCATATTTTATCTTACACAATAAAAAGACTAGATTATTTGGATTAAAAGTAATTATTAATCTGCTAATTTTAATTTTGATATTTGCAAATTATATATATATCGAAGGTCTTCAGAAAGTAAAGATATAAATCGTTAGAAAATCAGAAAATAAAAATTGATAAGCCAATACAAGCAGGAAAAATGGTTGGTAAATAAATATTTGTACATGTTGTACAATATGTTTGTAAATACAAATTTGTATAATCGTAAACACATGAACTTTAAACATATGATCATCGGTTTTTTACTTTCTTCGAAAGTAGTTGGGCGTAATTATATTTTTATTTAAATAATAGATATTGAATACATTTTTAATTATAATAAAAAAGCAAATAAGTTTGTAATTATAATATTTGTAGACGACATTGAATATATATATATATAATATCGTCTATAAATTCGAACGTGACACATTATCACCATTGAAATTTTTCGTATAAAATGAGAGACAATGATTGCTTGTACGGCGATTTATCGATAGAATCTATTTCCGGAAGTCGTGACACAATTAATGGATTTCCCGTCACTCGTATAAATAAATTCGAATTAGTATAAGGATTTTCTCGTTCTTGTACGGTTAATACAGCTCGAGACACCCTGTAGATTCCCGATCGAGTTTCAGTGGCATTGGCGCGGGCCTACGGTCCACGGTCTTACTCGCGTTTTTTCACGACGTCGCCGCCGTGATTTGTCACGTGGTGGGTGGCGAACGATTACATTGCATTTGCGATTTCACGCGACCGGTCGTGCGACTGGTCGCCGAATCTTCTCGCTTGTAAATTCCGTCGACGCTCTCACCGCTCGTTCTTGAGTAGCAACAGCCAAATCATTGTGGGATGACTGTTTCGTTACATTACTTTTTGAACACTTTTTTATTATGAATAATATAATTAGCACGTATTCGTAGCTTTGTAGAAACATATTGGAAACATTTATGCGATTTTTTTTACGTTTATTAAATTCTTGTCTCTGTATATTATAAACGATTGCGCATTTATAAAGATAAATAATTCATAAAAGGCTCCGATAATGATAAATTCAATATAAGGAAAAGACAATAGGAGCTAGCGCAGTACATAAGGCGCAAATAAATTTATTATAAATCTACAGTAAGTGAATGATCCCTTTTTCGACCTTTATTAACGCAATAATAAAAATTGAATTAAATTGTTATTAAACAGAAACATACAGAAATAGATATAAATAATGTCGGGATGGAATTGTCATTCATGTCATTTATAAAGATTACTTTTGCAATATATATATAAATTTCTATTACAACATTGTCTACTTTAAAAAAATTTTTTATTTCTTCCGTAAGTTGTTCTTCGTTCAAGTCAAATCTGAATCTTTTGTCTGTTGAGTAATCAATATTTAATTCCATAGTACTTAACCCCAATGATTCATAGAAAAAGTTTTTTACGTACTTCTACTTTTTACTTTATTTATGTTTTTTTAACACGGACCCATGCATCTGTAATAATTAAATATTTCAAACTGGAGTTCTCATTCTTTGTTTCATTTCTCTACAATTACATTTTTCGCGTTATATATTGGCACGTACATACAATTATCTACAATACGATTGCATCGCGATTTTATTTCGCTTATCGCTCACTCGGTTTGTGAGGAATTTTTCACGTTTATATATACAATCATTCTATGGTATTCAATCGCAATAAATTCCATTAAACGTTACGCTCCGTATTTATCAGTATATAAGATTTGTTTTTTTACACCCGTGTCTCTCTCTCTCTTGATAAAGCTTCTCGTCGTCCCACTTTAATTTCATCGAAAAGAAACCGTCACGGAGTGCCCCTTCTTTCATGACTTATGTCATCTAATAACTCTTTCTTTGATAATCTTTCCGTTTAGTTTCACTGACCTATCTTCCGCAAGTTTCTGTGAAACGCGCGTGATAAGTGATAAGACATCCGGTCCGATTATCGCGGCTACAATATCAATAATCTGCTCCGGAACCCGTTGAGATTTATGTCGAAAGAGACGAAATTAAAAAGAAGCATGATATATTTATCATGCAAAAATGCGAGATCTAAAAAGAATGATGCCGGATACCTTGATACATAAATATGCATACATTTTCCTTTTCATTGAATAGTCGGGATTATTCTAAACTCTGGCTTTGACGGATTTTGATTATTCTGTAGGTATAGTATCTCGAAATAAAAAAACATGTTTTCTTTAAATTATATTTTTTTTTAAATTTGGTAAATTTTATAACAGAATGACTCTTCATCTGTGAATTTTCTAAACTTTGCTCTGCGCAGTTAATGTCATGATTAATATGTATATGAAATTTTAATATTAATACGATTGATTGTTACGTTTATTTTGTAATTAAATTCTATTTGGGAACGAAAAATAGGTAATAGGACGGTAAATACAGCAGAATTATACTAGAATAACAAGCACACAGAATATGCACACAAAATGTATGATACTTCACGATTGCATGATACGTTGTAAATTTTATGCGATGGATATGAATAGGAACCTTTGAACTTTATCGCGGATAAATCATATTAATTATTCGATTTGTTATTCATCATATATCTCTGTTGTTGATACTCAATATGTGTTCGATTAAATCTATACATTATATAATTTGTAAATACATAAATATGACGCAATTTAATATCTTGTATAGCCGCCAATCACGATTTTATAGGACATTGATCATAGAATTTTACATGGTAACCTCTTTCGTGTAAGAATCCTATATCCCAGATAATGTAAAATTTTTCCGATGCTTTTAACATTTGTTATATCAAACTTTATCCTGCAATGCAAGTGGAACGTAATCTAATTTAATTTTATCACTATTAGCGATTGCACTTCTACGTACAAGATATCGCACGATTGATTCTTTAACCTTGAATTTCTGTTGTAGATATATATAAGTTAGAATTTTATTGCAAATAAATTATAATTTGGCTATCTCGTGCAAGTTACACGATGCAAGCTATAAACGGCAGACCGACTTTTCCTCAGTAGAGAGAAAAAAAGAAAGAGCAGATGACAGTGCACACGTCGCAACTCGATCAAGGTTGGCGCGTCATCGCGACTTCCTTTACGAGATAAGTCAGCCGTGAATCGAATTGGAATCTTATCTAAGCGCCTGCTTGCCGATAGCTTGCCTGCACACGCCGAGACTTGTACGTCGAAAATACTCCGACTTCTCTTCGAGGAAGATCGATAACGGCAACCAACAGCGATGGTGGCACCTTCTCTATCGGGTGGCCCCGGTGGCAAACGCGCGCGCGTGATTCACGCGTGCCATCACGCTGACGTCCAAAGATTCGATTCCATAAGTAATTTCATCGCTTCGTTTCTGATATCGATCGTTATCACTCTTCAGCCTCAGTCCGGACTTTTCTTCATATCGGCCTGTACATGGGAAACGTAAGCAGTCCTAAGGTTTTTTACTAACAGACTCGAAAAGCGAGGAAGGAGTTTTTTTTTAATTTCTGCAGTTTGTTCGTTGCTCATTATTTATAGTCTCATCAGAGAAGAGTTTAACTTTCTTCAGAGAGTTAATATTGCTTAATCTCTTTCATCGTTACCTCAAACATATTATATCTAAAGTTACAATTAATATACGTCATATACGTCAATAATAAAAATGTAATTTATTGAATATAACTGAATGTATATTAATTATTAATTGTGACTTTATAATATAAATTTTTAAATTTTCTCATTATATAATATTGTACAATAGATTATTCTATTATTAAATTACAATGCATTCTATTTTTTTAACTTTGTCGGTTTGGATATCAATTAATAACAAACAAAATTAATATTAATAATTTTATCTTCATAAGTATACTGAAAAGTCAATTTTTGACTTAAATGGTAAAACGTAATACGCAATATTACTCAATTATCGTAATCCCCTCCCCCTCGTTAATAGAGAATCTTGACTGTTTTCGCTAATCTTGGACTAGTGACACTCGAGAACTCGAGATACGCGTGTGTCTCGACAAATAAATCCGCGTGTCCACGGCGTGGTGAGGAAACACGCTAACAGGAAATCCTGGAAACTATCATCTTATCTATTTCAGATATATTGCATGTATCCGTGCGATTGCACGATGGAGTATTTGCGCATAATTTTTATCGAATAATGTTTATCAGATGACCTAACTGACACAAGATTGCATCGTTGGAAGCGGGTAGAGACACAATAAATCCTTTTTGTTTCTATTTCTTTTTTTTATTTCGCAGAGATTGTCCTTGGGATTCCATGAGATGGGCGCTGGCCATTCCAATGCGATAAGTTAATAATCATTGCTTCCACGTGACTCGATTAAACGATCTCCTCTTACTCTTCCATTATCCTATTATTTTCATGATATATTTTTCTGATAAATAACGTTAGCATTTATAATTACGTTTGTAATTGGTGTAATTATTGTATATTATCACGTTGTAGAGCTGAGAAATTTAGCTATATATAATAGAATATAAAATTAAAATTTAATACTTTCAATATGACTAAATCTTTAAATCTTACATTTGAAACTTACTTATTCTTATTTCCTTATATTAAAATAATACTTATTTGGCGTTGGTGGGGGGAAGGGGGGGGGCATCTTTATATGGGTTTGAAATCATAACTTATTTTGGGTTATATTAGATTATATAGAGACGCTCTCTTTTATCATCATCTTTTTATTAACGATGAGAATTGTTTTATATAGAAATGGTTGTGAGCGAGACGAGGGAAAAGACGAATTGAAAAAAAGAAGAAAGTAAGACGAATAATCGTTATCGTTCGAACTAACATTTAGCTTATTTCTTATTAAGGAAGAAAGAAAGAAAGAGAGAGAGAGAGAGAGACATCCGCTCGTGTAGCGGTGGTACTTGTGTTACAGATTATGCAAGGCAAAAAAAAGGATACGAGGAAGACGAAGACCGTCGAGCATGGCACCTGCCGACGACTGGATAAACCAAACGGGCTGATCTGCATTCCACGATCGTGCACTCACGACCGCGTGCGTACGTCCGCGTGAGCAAAGTGCACGCCCGCCGCGCCGGGACGAATCTCTTAACGCAAACACGCCGCGAAGAATTTTTTTTTCCCTCCCAGCGATAATCGATAATGTCGTTCTTGAAACCGCGGTACTCTTGTGAGGAATTTTTCACGTTTATATATACAATCATTCTATGGTATTCAATCGCAATAAATTCCATTAAACGTTACGCTCCGTATTTATCAGTATATAAGATTTGTTTTTTTACACCCGTGTCTCTCTCTCTCTTGATAAAGCTTCTCGTCGTCCCACTTTAATTTCATCGAAAAGAAACCGTCACGGAGTGCCCCTTCTTTCATGACTTATGTCATCTAATAACTCTTTCTTTGATAATCTTTCCGTTTAGTTTCACTGACCTATCTTCCGCAAGTTTCTGTGAAACGCGCGTGATAAGTGATAAGACATCCGGTCCGATTATCGCGGCTACAATATCAATAATCTGCTCCGGAACCCGTTGAGATTTATGTCGAAAGAGACGAAATTAAAAAGAAGCATGATATATTTATCATGCAAAAATGCGAGATCTAAAAAGAATGATGCCGGATACCTTGATACATAAATATGCATACATTTTCCTTTTCATTGAATAGTCGGGATTATTCTAAACTCTGGCTTTGACGGATTTTGATTATTCTGTAGGTATAGTATCTCGAAATAAAAAAACATGTTTTCTTTAAATTATATTTTTTTTTAAATTTGGTAAATTTTATAACAGAATGACTCTTCATCTGTGAATTTTCTAAACTTTGCTCTGCGCAGTTAATGTCATGATTAATATGTATATGAAATTTTAATATTAATACGATTGATTGTTACGTTTATTTTGTAATTAAATTCTATTTGGGAACGAAAAATAGGTAATAGGACGGTAAATACAGCAGAATTATACTAGAATAACAAGCACACAGAATATGCACACAAAATGTATGATACTTCACGATTGCATGATACGTTGTAAATTTTATGCGATGGATATGAATAGGAACCTTTGAACTTTATCGCGGATAAATCATATTAATTATTCGATTTGTTATTCATCATATATCTCTGTTGTTGATACTCAATATGTGTTCGATTAAATCTATACATTATATAATTTGTAAATACATAAATATGACGCAATTTAATATCTTGTATAGCCGCCAATCACGATTTTATAGGACATTGATCATAGAATTTTACATGGTAACCTCTTTCGTGTAAGAATCCTATATCCCAGATAATGTAAAATTTTTCCGATGCTTTTAACATTTGTTATATCAAACTTTATCCTGCAATGCAAGTGGAACGTAATCTAATTTAATTTTATCACTATTAGCGATTGCACTTCTACGTACAAGATATCGCACGATTGATTCTTTAACCTTGAATTTCTGTTGTAGATATATATAAGTTAGAATTTTATTGCAAATAAATTATAATTTGGCTATCTCGTGCAAGTTACACGATGCAAGCTATAAACGGCAGACCGACTCTTCCTCAGTAGAGAGAAAAAAAGAAAGAGCAGATGACAGTGCACACGTCGCAACTCGATCAAGGTTGGCGCGTCATCGCGACTTCCTTTACGAGATAAGTCAGCCGTGAATCGAATTGGAATCTTATCTAAGCGCCTGCTTGCCGATAGCTTGCCTGCACACGCCGAGACTTGTACGTCGAAAATACTCCGACTTCTCTTCGAGGAAGATCGATAACGGCAACCAACAGCGATGGTGGCACCTTCTCTATCGGGTGGCCCCGGTGGCAAACGCGCGCGCGTGATTCACGCGTGCCATCACGCTGACGTCCAAAGATTCGATTCCATAAGTAATTTCATCGCTTCGTTTCTGATATCGATCGTTATCACTCTTCAGCCTCAGTCCGGACTTTTCTTCATATCGGCCTGTACATGGGAAACGTAAGCAGTCCTAAGGTTTTTTACTAACAGACTCGAAAAGCGAGGAAGGAGTTTTTTTTTTTAATTTCTGCAGTTTGTTCGTTGCTCATTATTTATAGTCTCATCAGAGAAGAGTTTAACTTTCTTCAGAGAGTTAATATTGCTTAATCTCTTTCATCGTTACCTCAAACATATTATATCTAAAGTTACAATTAATATACGTCATATACGTCAATAATAAAAATGTAATTTATTGAATATAACTGAATGTATATTAATTATTAATTGTGACTTTATAATATAAATTTTTAAATTTTCTCATTATATAATATTGTACAATAGATTATTCTATTATTAAATTACAATGCATTCTATTTTTTTAACTTTGTCGGTTTGGATATCAATTAATAACAAACAAAATTAATATTAATAATTTTATCTTCATAAGTATACTGAAAAGTCAATTTTTGACTTAAATGGTTAAACGTAATACGCAATATTACTCAATTATCGTAATCCCCTCCCCCTCGTTAATAGAGAATCTTGACTGTTTTCGCTAATCTTGGACTAGTGACACTCGAGAACTCGAGATACGCGTGTGTCTCGACAAATAAATCCGCGTGTCCACGGCGTGGTGAGGAAACACGCTAACAGGAAATCCTGGAAACTATCATCTTATCTATTTCAGATATATTGCATGTATCCGTGCGATTGCACGATGGAGTATTTGCGCATAATTTTTATCGAATAATGTTTATCAGATGACCTAACTGACACAAGATTGCATCGTTGGAAGCGGGTAGAGACACAATAAATCCTTTTTGTTTCTATTTCTTTTTTTTATTTCGCAGAGATTGTCCTTGGGATTCCATGAGATGGGCGCTGGCCATTCCAATGCGATAAGTTAATAATCATTGCTTCCACGTGACTCGATTAAACGATCTCCTCTTACTCTTCCATTATCCTATTATTTTCATGATATATTTTTCTGATAAATAACGTTAGCATTTATAATTACGTTTGTAATTGGTGTAATTATTGTATATTATCACGTTGTAGAGCTGAGAAATTTAGCTATATATAATAGAATATAAAATTAAAATTTAATACTTTCAATATGACTAAATCTTTAAATCTTACATTTGAAACTTACTTATTCTTATTTCCTTATATTAAAATAATACTTATTTGGCGTTGGTGGGGGGAAGGGGGGGGGGCATCTTTATATGGGTTTGAAATCATAACTTATTTTGGGTTATATTAGATTATATAGAGACGCTCTCTTTTATCATCATCTTTTTATTAACGATGAGAATTGTTTTATATAGAAATGGTTGTGAGCGAGACGAGGGAAAAGACGAATTGAAAAAAAGAAGAAAGTAAGACGAATAATCGTTATCGTTCGAACTAACATTTAGCTTATTTCTTATTAAGGAAGAAAGAAAGAAAGAGAGAGAGAGAGAGAGACATCCGCTCGTGTAGCGGTGGTACTTGTGTTACAGATTATGCAAGGCAAAAAAAAGGATACGAGGAAGACGAAGACCGTCGAGCATGGCACCTGCCGACGACTGGATAAACCAAACGGGCTGATCTGCATTCCACGATCGTGCACTCACGACCGCGTGTGTACGTCCGCGTGAGCAAAGTGCACGCCCGCCGCGCCGGGACGAATCTCTTAACGCAAACACGCCGCGAAGAATTTTTTTTTCCCTCCCAGCGATAATCGATAATGTCGTTCTTGAAACCGCGGTACTCTTAACATTTCGATTAGGACATAATAAATGAGACTTTCCAGGAAGAAAAAAAAAAATTAAAAGCGCTTTCGCAAAATTCTCGAACAATAAGATGTATGAAAGTTTGCTCGAATCGCTGGATAAAGATATTTATGGTTTCTTGTAAACTAGTTGTAATTATGCGATACGCAATGGCATTGTCATTTTTAGAATTTTTTGTTGTATTTTGCAGAATTTTATATATATGTAAAATTTTACTGTTGATAGAATTAGCTAGGGTTGTATTATTAAAATTGCTCTCTTTGGCACAAAAAAAACTGATGACAATAGTATAACGTAAAATTGTAAAAAGATTGTTTCTTCCACATCCTGCCTTAACATTTCGATTAGGACATAATAAATGAGACTTTCCAGGAAGAAAAAAAAAAATTAAAAGCGCTTTCGCAAAATTCTCGAACAATAAGATGTATGAAAGTTTGCTCGAATCGCTGGATAAAGATATTTATGGTTTCTTGTAAACTAGTTGTAATTATGCGATACGCAATGGCATTGTCATTTTTAGAATTTTTTGTTGTATTTTGCAGAATTTTATATATATGTGAAATTTTACTGTTGATAGAATTAGCTAAGGTTGTATTATTAAAATTGCCCTCTTTGGCACAAAAAAACTGATGACAATAGTATAACGTAAAATTGTAAAAAGATTGTTTCTTCCACATCCTGCCTCTTTCGCTGCAACTATCGCGTAGCGTGCGGTTAATCTCGATCGTTTGTCGTCAACCTCGTGCTCGCGCTAATCAATCTCGTAGTGCGGCATAAGCTGTAGGTTGAGTTAGTAGAGAGTTATGGAACGCGTGCCGTGACGCTGCAGAGAAGAGCGTGTCCGTATGCCCGACTAGCCGGTTGCTATTCACGAAGAGGAGAAATAATCGGTCCCTCTAACGAGGCGATTCCCGAGATCGCCCGGCGAACAGATCTGCATTCTCGGGCCGGGAAGAGCGAGGGGAGGAGGGTACAGTGCAGGATTAAGCGGTCGTAGCACGGTCGTGGCACGATTATGACCTTCCTCGTGGCACGTGCGTGACTGCCGATTCTCTCTCCCGACGCGGAGCGCTTGGCTCCCCCAGGAATGACGCCGCGGCGCTTAACTGAGGATGATAATTGCTGACACCTGCGTAAGGGAATGATAGATTATTACCCATATACATATGTGTCGAGCACACGCGCTGTGCCATACGTCCGCCGATATAACCGTTCCCGGTATCTATCCTTCCCGGTCGTTTCGGGCCTCGTCGAATTCGGTCCCGGCAAATGCGGGAATGTCACATGTTGGATTCGAATAATTCTGTTTCTTCAAACATTTTGGAAAATAAAAAAAGTAAATTATTATTCAGTATCCGACTGTCAATAAATCTTTGTGATATTAAATATATTGGATGTAAATAAATATATAATAATTTAATGTTTTATAATTCTCTATATACGCTCTTTTATGTACAAAAGATGAAAAAAAAAAAACTTGATAAGCGGGGGAGTATATTTTATTACGCGATTTCATATCTCATCGCACTTTTGTGAACATTAAAAGCCTCAAGTTGCTTCGTGTCGAGCGAATGGCATGCAATTAAAATTTCATCCAGATGCGAATGTTGTGCAATTAAAATTTCGTCCATTAGCAATTTTGCTTCCATGCTTTTTATTCGGTATCGACAACATTATCATCGTGAATAATCAGGCTCGCTGTTCAATTTTGAGTTACTGGACAAACTTGTTTAACGCTTTACTTATTGAATGTATGATAATACAACTTTCAATATAATATCTCTATATTATCTTTAAAGAAAATATATAACAAAAAATATTTTCACCCTTTCTTTAAATATTTTAATTATTTATCCTTCCAATTTTTAAATATAGAATATGACTATGCATGTCTCTCAATCTCATTGCGTCAATAAAAATTCTTTTTAGATTAAAGGCAATGAAGTATAATTATATTATTAATTAAAATTTTATACCAATGTCAATTTTAATAAATATTTATAATTCAAATTATATTATGGATAAATTATAGATTACATATTTATGAAATAATATCAATTTACATTCATACATATAGTGTATCAAAATTGTTATATTAATATTTAATGTATTTATACATTTTGCTGATTATTAAACATCGCCCAATTCTTGTATTTAATCGAAACAGTTATGTTTGTTATTGATGTACATTGAAATTTTGTTGATGGTTTTTGCAAGTGGATGACAAGGAGCAAAAATAATTCGGGATCTTTCTGATGTGACACGACGCGTATGCATGCGTCCCTTGTTACGCTCATATTGGTGCGAGTGCATGTGTTCGCGCATGCACAGCCGTCGACGCCTCCGAAGGGACATCGTGCGGTACATATTTAGGCTTAGAGTGATAATTGGCCTTAGTGTTGCTCCTTGACATGTACATGCGCCGTCTGGCCGTCGTTGTTTGAGTGTGCAATGGCGAAATGCGCTTCATCTCTTGGCGGCTTTACGAGGAGGTAAACTAATTATAATTATATCATATTATATTATTATAATTAAATCATAATTATAAATTGCCAAACAATCACGATATGTTTGTCTTATTTAATGTCAGTCTTCGATAAAATTGACAGCTTGGAATAATTAATACTTGGTAATCGAAAGATGCTTTCTATTAAGAGAGAAACTAGCTATATAATTGATTTAATTCTATATTATGATAAAAATAGCATCTTTATATTACACTTATTTTACATCGCCGTATCTTAAGACGCAGTCGCGCGAAATGTCGAACAGGTTGAAGAGCAAGAACGAGAGAAACGAGAAACTTGGAGAACAAGGCGGCAGCGGCGGCGGCGGCGGCGGCAACGATCTAAAGGCGGCGAGCCCGAGGGAGCGAGGAATGACGAAGAGGGCCGATAACAATGTGGCACATTCTCGCAATAAGATCCTCGCTCTCGTTCCCTCCCGTTGTGACCGAGCGTGCTCCCGCTGGCTCCTCTCGTTCTCTTCTTGCTTCCTAACGCGGCGGCGGCGGCGTCCGTCCGGCGATGATTGGTGGCGCTCGATCCGCTAAATCGCCGCGCGACCAGGCGTACATTTATTTTCGCGTGCTTCGAAGGGCGCGCGGCGGGTGGCTATGCCAAGGGAGAAAGGATAAGGGACGGGAGGAAAGGGGCGGGAGGGAGGACCGAGGGCCCCGCAACAATGCGGCATATGGCGCGTGCTCGTCCCGACTAACACGCGATGCAGTTCAGCGTTCAGCTGCCGGCTGCATCATCAATCGGTTCTCGCACGAAGCCGTCGCGCATCGAGCGCTACCGGGTTGCCCCTTCCCTCCCTTTGCCCTCGTCTCTCTTCTTCACTTCCCTTGTATACCTCGTATAGTCGCTCCACTTCGCTCGAAAATGCTTCCCCTCCCCTCCCGGATTTCTTCTTCCCTCTGTTTCTTCTTCTCCTTCATCTGTTTTATAGCGCTCTCTTTTCCCCCCGCGTTCTGCTCCGCCGTTCGAATTACGAGGCACGGATTTTCGGGAATTAAACTTTGCAGGCGCGAATCTTAATTTCATTCCGTTTCATTTCGATTGCGCTTTTATTTCGAGAGAATTTTAATTTGGAAATTAATTTTTCTAAATATATATGAAGTTTAAAATCGAAGAATGGTGCAATAGAGACACCCTTATTTCTTTTGCAATTCCACCCTTCCGTGAATGTTTCCTGCGTCCTCCCTTCTTCTTGTTTCCTTTTTGCTC